>NW_028187411.1:0-207052 GCF_964204655.1 Triturus cristatus
ACACCCCCCGCAGCCCCCCCCAGGCCCCAAAACCCTAACACCGAACCCCTTCCCAGCCCTGAGCCCTAAGACCAAGACCCCCGCAGCCCCCCCAGGCCCCAAACTCTAACACCAACCCCTCCCCAGCCCTGAGCCCTAAGACCGACACCCCCCACAGCCCCCACCCCCAAGCCCAACACCCTACTAACGACCCCTCCCTAGCCCTGAACCCTAAGACCGAGACCCCCCCGCAGCCCCCAGGACCACAACCCTAACACCGACCCCTACCCAGCCCTGAGCCCTAAGACCGAGACCCCCCGCAGCCTCCCCCTAGCCACAAACCCTACAACCGACCCTACCCCAACCCTACGTCTAACTGCCCTGAGCCCTAAGGCCGACTACCGGGCCCACCCAGAGCCCTACACCCAACCCTACCCCAGCCCTAAGCCCTAGTACCGAGACCCACCATAGCCCCCCCCAGGCCCTAAACCCTATCACCGACCCCCTACCCAGCCCTGAGCCCTAAGACCAACACCCCCCGCAGCCCCCCAGGCCCCAAAACCCTAACACCGAACCCCTTTCCAGCCCTGAGCCCTAAGACCGAGACCCGCCATAGCCCCCCCCAGGCCCTAAACCCTATCACCGACCCCCTACCCAGCCCTGAGCCCTAAGACCGACACCCCCCGCAGCCCCCCAGGCCCCAAAACCCTAACACCGAACCCCTTTCCAGCCCTGAGCCCTAAGACCGAGACCCGCCATAGCCCCCCCCAGGCCCTAAACCCTATCACCGACCCCCTACCCAGCCCTGAGCCCTAAGACCGACACCCCCCGCAGCCCCCCCAGGCCCCAAAACCCTAACACCGAACCCCTTTCCAGCCCTGAGCCCTAAGACCGAGACCCGCCATAGCCCCCCCCAGGCCCTAAACCCTATCACCGACCCCCTACCCAGCCCTGAGCCCTAAGACCAACACCCCCCGCAGCCCCCCCAGGCCCCAAAACCCTAACACCGAACCCCTTCCCAGCCCTGAGCCCTAAGACCGAGACCCCCGCAGCCCCCCCAGGCCCCAAACTCTAACACCAACCCCTCCCCAGCCCTGAGCCCTAAGACCGACACCCCCCACAGCCCCCACCCCCAAGCCCAACACCCTACTAACGACCCCTCCCTAGCCCTGAACCCTAAGACCGAGACCCCCCCGCAGCCCCCAGGACCACAACCCTAACACCGACCCCTACCCAGCCCTGAGCCCTAAGACCGAGACCCCCCGCAGCCTCCCCCTAGCCACAAACCCTACAACCGACCCTACCCCAACCCTACGTCTAACTGCCCTGAGCCCTAAGGCCGACTACCGGGCCCACCCACCCAACACCCAGAGCCCTACACCCAACCCTACCCCAGCCCTAAGCCCTAGTACCGAGACCCGCCATAGCCCCCCCCCTGGCCCTAAACCCTAACACTGACCCCTACCCAGCCCTGAGCCCTAAGACCGACACCCCCCGCAGCCCCCCCAGGCCCCAAAACCCTAACACCGAACCCCTTTCCAGCCCTGAGCCCTAAGACCGAGACCCGCCATAGCCCCCCCCAGGCCCTAAACCCTATCACCGACCCCCTACCCAGCCCTGAGCCCTAAGACCAACACCCCCCGCAGCCCCCCCAGGCCCCAAAACCCTAACACCGAACCCCTTCCCAGCCCTGAGCCCTAAGACCGAGACCCCCGCAGCCCCCCCAGGCCCCAAACTCTAACACCAACCCCTCCCCAGCCCTGAGCCCTAAGACCGAGACCCCCCACAGCCCCCCCCGCAAGCCCAAAACCCTACTAACGACCCCTCCCCAGCCCTGAACCCTAAGACCGAGACCCCCCCGCAGCCCCCAGGACCACAACCCTAACACCGACCCCTACCCAGCCCTGAGCCCTAAGACCGAGACCCCCCGCAGCCTCCCCCTAGCCACAAACCCTACAACCGACCCTACCCCAACCCTACGTCTAACTGCCCTGAGCCCTAAGGCCGACTACCGGGCCCACCCAGAGCCCTACACCCAACCCTACCCCAGCCCTAAGCCCTAGTACCGAGACCCGCCATAGCCCCCCCCCAGGCCCTAAACCCTATCACCGACCCCCTACCCAGCCCTGAGCCCTAAGACCAACACCCCCCGCAGCCCCCCCAGGCCCCAAAACCCTAACACCGAACCCCTTCCCAGCCCTGAGCCCTAAGACCAAGACCCCCGCAGCCCCCCCAGGCCCCAAACTCTAACACCAACCCCTCCCCAGCCCTGAGCCCTAAGACCGACACCCCCCACAGCCCCCACCCCCAAGCCCAACACCCTACTAACGACCCCTCCCTAGCCCTGAACCCTAAGACCGAGACCCCCCCGCAGCCCCCAGGACCACAACCCTAACACCGACCCCTACCCAGCCCTGAGCCCTAAGACCGAGACCCCCCGCAGCCTCCCCCTAGCCAAAACCCTACAACCGACCCTACCCCAACCCTACGTCTAACTGCCCTGAGCCCTAAGGCCGACTACCGGGCCCACCCAGAGCCCTACACCCAACCCTACCCCAGCCCTAAGCCCTAGTACCGAGACCCACCATAGCCCCCCCAGGCCCTAAACCCTATCACCGACCCCCTACCCAGCCCTGAGCCCTAAGACCAACACCCCCCCGCAGCCCCCCCAGGCCCCAAAACCCTAACACCGAACCCCTTTCCAGCCCTGAGCCCTAAGACCGAGACCCGCCATAGCCCCCCCCAGGCCCTAAACCCTATCACCGACCCCCTACCCAGCCCTGAGCCCTAAGACCGACACCCCCCGCAGCCCCCCCAGGCCCCAAAACCCTAACACCGAACCCCTTTCCAGCCCTGAGCCCTAAGACCGAGACCCGCCATAGCCCCCCCCAGGCCCTAAACCTATCACCGACCCCCTACCCAGCCCTGAGCCCTAAGACCGACACCCCCCGCAGCCCCCCCAGGCCCCAAAACCCTAACACCGAACCCCTTTCCAGCCCTGAGCCCTAAGACCGAGACCCGCCATAGCCCCCCCCAGGCCCTAAACCCTATCACCGACCCCCTACCCAGCCCTGAGCCCTAAGACCAACACCCCCCGCAGCCCCCCCAGGCCCCAAAACCCTAACACCGAACCCCTTCCCAGCCCTGAGCCCTAAGACCGAGACCCCCGCAGCCCCCCCAGGCCCCAAACTCTAACACCAACCCCTCCCCAGCCCTGAGCCCTAAGACCGACACCCCCCACAGCCCCCACCCCCAAGCCCAACACCCTACTAACGACCCCTCCCTAGCCCTGAACCCTAAGACCGAGACCCCCCCGCAGCCCCCAGGACCACAACCCTAACACCGACCCCTACCCAGCCCTGAGCCCTAAGACCGAGACCCCCCGCAGCCTCCCCCTAGCCACAAACCCTACAACCGACCCTACCCCAACCCTACGTCTAACTGCCCTGAGCCCTAAGGCCGACTACCGGGCCCACCCACCCAACACCCAGAGCCCTACACCCAACCCTACCCCAGCCCTAAGCCCTAGTACCGAGACCCGCCATAGCCCCCCCCCTGGCCCTAAACCCTAACACTGACCCCTACCCAGCCCTGAGCCCTAAGACCGACACCCCCCGCAGCCCCCCCAGGCCCCAAAACCCTAACACCGAACCCCTTTCCAGCCCTGAGCCCTAAGACCGAGACCCGCCATAGCCCCCCCCAGGCCCTAAACCCTATCACCGACCCCCTACCCAGCCCTGAGCCCTAAGACCAACACCCCCCGCAGCCCCCCCAGGCCCCAAAACCCTAACACCGAACCCCTTCCCAGCCCTGAGCCCTAAGACCGAGACCCCCGCAGCCCCCCCAGGCCCCAAACTCTAACACCAACCCCTCCCCAGCCCTGAGCCCTAAGACCGAGACCCCCCACAGCCCCCCCCGCAAGCCCAAAACCCTACTAACGACCCCTCCCCAGCCCTGAACCCTAAGACCGAGACCCCCCCGCAGCCCCCAGGACCACAACCCTAACACCGACCCCTACCCAGCCCTGAGCCCTAAGACCGAGACCCCCCGCAGCCTCCCCCTAGCCACAAACCCTACAACCGACCCTACCCCAACCCTACGTCTAACTGCCCTGAGCCCTAAGGCCGACTACCGGGCCCACCCAGAGCCCTACACCCAACCCTACCCCAGCCCTAAGCCCTAGTACCGAGACCCGCCATAGCCCCCCCCCAGGCCCTAAACCCTATCACCGACCCCCTACCCAGCCCTGAGCCCTAAGACCAACACCCCCCGCAGCCCCCCCAGGCCCCAAAACCCTAACACCGAACCCCTTCCCAGCCCTGAGCCCTAAGACCAAGACCCCCGCAGCCCCCCCAGGCCCCAAACTCTAACACCAACCCCTCCCCAGCCCTGAGCCCTAAGACCGACACCCCCCACAGCCCCCACCCCCAAGCCCAACACCCTACTAACGACCCCTCCCTAGCCCTGAACCCTAAGACCGAGACCCCCCCGCAGCCCCCAGGACCACAACCCTAACACCGACCCCTACCCAGCCCTGAGCCCTAAGACCGAGACCCCCCGCAGCCTCCCCCTAGCCACAAACCCTACAACCGACCCTACCCCAACCCTACGTCTAACTGCCCTGAGCCCTAAGGCCGACTACCGGGCCCACCCAGAGCCCTACACCCAACCCTACCCCAGCCCTAAGCCCTAGTACCGAGACCCACCATAGCCCCCCCCAGGCCCTAAACCCTATCACCGACCCCCTACCCAGCCCTGAGCCCTAAGACCAACACCCCCCGCAGCCCCCCCAGGCCCCAAAACCCTAACACCGAACCCCTTTCCAGCCCTGAGCCCTAAGACCGAGACCCGCCATAGCCCCCCCCAGGCCCTAAACCCTATCACCGACCCCCTACCCAGCCCTGAGCCCTAAGACCGACACCCCCCGCAGCCCCCCCAGGCCCCAAAACCCTAACACCGAACCCCTTTCCAGCCCTGAGCCCTAAGACCGAGACCCGCCATAGCCCCCCCCAGGCCCTAAACCCTATCACCGACCCCCTACCCAGCCCTGAGCCCTAAGACCGACACCCCCCGCAGCCCCCCCAGGCCCCAAAACCCTAACACCGAACCCCTTTCCAGCCCTGAGCCCTAAGACCGAGACCCGCCATAGCCCCCCCCAGGCCCTAAACCCTATCACCGACCCCCTACCCAGCCCTGAGCCCTAAGACCAACACCCCCCGCAGCCCCCCCAGGCCCCAAAACCCTAACACCGAACCCCTTCCCAGCCCTGAGCCCTAAGACCGAGACCCCCGCAGCCCCCCCAGGCCCCAAACTCTAACACCAACCCCTCCCCAGCCCTGAGCCCTAAGACCGACACCCCCCACAGCCCCCACCCCCAAGCCCAACACCCTACTAACGACCCCTCCCTAGCCCTGAACCCTAAGACCGAGACCCCCCCGCAGCCCCCAGGACCACAACCCTAACACCGACCCCTACCCAGCCCTGAGCCCTAAGACCGAGACCCCCCGCAGCCTCCCCCTAGCCACAAACCCTACAACCGACCCTACCCCAACCCTACGTCTAACTGCCCTGAGCCCTAAGGCCGACTACCGGGCCCACCCACCCAACACCCAGAGCCCTACACCCAACCCTACCCCAGCCCTAAGCCCTAGTACCGAGACCCGCCATAGCCCCCCCCCTGGCCCTAAACCCTAACACTGACCCCTACCCAGCCCTGAGCCCTAAGACCGACACCCCCCGCAGCCCCCCCAGGCCCCAAAACCCTAACACCGAACCCCTTTCCAGCCCTGAGCCCTAAGACCGAGACCCGCCATAGCCCCCCCCAGGCCCTAAACCCTATCACCGACCCCCTACCCAGCCCTGAGCCCTAAGACCAACACCCCCCGCAGCCCCCCCAGGCCCCAAAACCCTAACACCGAACCCCTTCCCAGCCCTGAGCCCTAAGACCGAGACCCCCGCAGCCCCCCCAGGCCCCAAACTCTAACACCAACCCCTCCCCAGCCCTGAGCCCTAAGACCGAGACCCCCCACAGCCCCCCCCGCAAGCCCAAAACCCTACTAACGACCCCTCCCCAGCCCTGAACCCTAAGACCGAGACCCCCCCGCAGCCCCCAGGACCACAACCCTAACACCGACCCCTACCCAGCCCTGAGCCCTAAGACCGAGACCCCCCGCAGCCTCCCCCTAGCCACAAACCCTACAACCGACCCTACCCCAACCCTACGTCTAACTGCCCTGAGCCCTAAGGCCGACTACCGGGCCCACCCAGAGCCCTACACCCAACCCTACCCCAGCCCTAAGCCCTAGTACCGAGACCCGCCATAGCCCCCCCCCAGGCCCTAAACCCTATCACCGACCCCCTACCCAGCCCTGAGCCCTAAGACCAACACCCCCCGCAGCCCCCCCAGGCCCCAAAACCCTAACACCGAACCCCTTCCCAGCCCTGAGCCCTAAGACCAAGACCCCCGCAGCCCCCCCAGGCCCCAAACTCTAACACCAACCCCTCCCCAGCCCTGAGCCCTAAGACCGACACCCCCCACAGCCCCCACCCCCAAGCCCAACACCCTACTAACGACCCCTCCCTAGCCCTGAACCCTAAGACCGAGACCCCCCCGCAGCCCCCAGGACCACAACCCTAACACCGACCCCTACCCAGCCCTGAGCCCTAAGACCGAGACCCCCCGCAGCCTCCCCCTAGCCACAAACCCTACAACCGACCCTACCCCAACCCTACGTCTAACTGCCCTGAGCCCTAAGGCCGACTACCGGGCCCACCCAGAGCCCTACACCCAACCCTACCCCAGCCCTAAGCCCTAGTACCGAGACCCACCATAGCCCCCCCCAGGCCCTAAACCCTATCACCGACCCCCTACCCAGCCCTGAGCCCTAAGACCAACACCCCCCGCAGCCCCCCCAGGCCCCAAAACCCTAACACCGAACCCCTTTCCAGCCCTGAGCCCTAAGACCGAGACCCGCCATAGCCCCCCCCAGGCCCTAAACCCTATCACCGACCCCCTACCCAGCCCTGAGCCCTAAGACCGACACCCCCCGCAGCCCCCCCAGGCCCCAAAACCCTAACACCGAACCCCTTTCCAGCCCTGAGCCCTAAGACCGAGACCCGCCATAGCCCCCCCCAGGCCCTAAACCCTATCACCGACCCCCTACCCAGCCCTGAGCCCTAAGACCGACACCCCCCGCAGCCCCCCCAGGCCCCAAAACCCTAACACCGAACCCCTTTCCAGCCCTGAGCCCTAAGACCGAGACCCGCCATAGCCCCCCCCAGGCCCTAAACCCTATCACCGACCCCCTACCCAGCCCTGAGCCCTAAGACCAACACCCCCCGCAGCCCCCCCAGGCCCCAAAACCCTAACACCGAACCCCTTCCCAGCCCTGAGCCCTAAGACCGAGACCCCCGCAGCCCCCCCAGGCCCCAAACTCTAACACCAACCCCTCCCCAGCCCTGAGCCCTAAGACCGACACCCCCCACAGCCCCCACCCCCAAGCCCAACACCCTACTAACGACCCCTCCCTAGCCCTGAACCCTAAGACCGAGACCCCCCCGCAGCCCCCAGGACCACAACCCTAACACCGACCCCTACCCAGCCCTGAGCCCTAAGACCGAGACCCCCCGCAGCCTCCCCCTAGCCACAAACCCTACAACCGACCCTACCCCAACCCTACGTCTAACTGCCCTGAGCCCTAAGGCCGACTACCGGGCCCACCCACCCAACACCCAGAGCCCTACACCCAACCCTACCCCAGCCCTAAGCCCTAGTACCGAGACCCGCCATAGCCCCCCCCCTGGCCCTAAACCCTAACACTGACCCCTACCCAGCCCTGAGCCCTAAGACCGACACCCCCCGCAGCCCCCCCAGGCCCCAAAACCCTAACACCGAACCCCTTTCCAGCCCTGAGCCCTAAGACCGAGACCCGCCATAGCCCCCCCCAGGCCCTAAACCCTATCACCGACCCCCTACCCAGCCCTGAGCCCTAAGACCAACACCCCCCGCAGCCCCCCCAGGCCCCAAAACCCTAACACCGAACCCCTTCCCAGCCCTGAGCCCTAAGACCGAGACCCCCGCAGCCCCCCCAGGCCCCAAACTCTAACACCAACCCCTCCCCAGCCCTGAGCCCTAAGACCGAGACCCCCCACAGCCCCCCCCGCAAGCCCAAAACCCTACTAACGACCCCTCCCCAGCCCTGAACCCTAAGACCGAGACCCCCCCGCAGCCCCCAGGACCACAACCCTAACACCGACCCCTACCCAGCCCTGAGCCCTAAGACCGAGACCCCCCGCAGCCTCCCCCTAGCCACAAACCCTACAACCGACCCTACCCCAACCCTACGTCTAACTGCCCTGAGCCCTAAGGCCGACTACCGGGCCCACCCAGAGCCCTACACCCAACCCTACCCCAGCCCTAAGCCCTAGTACCGAGACCCGCCATAGCCCCCCCCCAGGCCCTAAACCCTATCACCGACCCCCTACCCAGCCCTGAGCCCTAAGACCAACACCCCCCGCAGCCCCCCCAGGCCCCAAAACCCTAACACCGAACCCCTTCCCAGCCCTGAGCCCTAAGACCAAGACCCCCGCAGCCCCCCCAGGCCCCAAACTCTAACACCAACCCCTCCCCAGCCCTGAGCCCTAAGACCGACACCCCCCACAGCCCCCACCCCCAAGCCCAACACCCTACTAACGACCCCTCCCTAGCCCTGAACCCTAAGACCGAGACCCCCCCGCAGCCCCCAGGACCACAACCCTAACACCGACCCCTACCCAGCCCTGAGCCCTAAGACCGAGACCCCCCGCAGCCTCCCCCTAGCCACAAACCCTACAACCGACCCTACCCCAACCCTACGTCTAACTGCCCTGAGCCCTAAGGCCGACTACCGGGCCCACCCAGAGCCCTACACCCAACCCTACCCCAGCCCTAAGCCCTAGTACCGAGACCCACCATAGCCCCCCCCAGGCCCTAAACCCTATCACCGACCCCCTACCCAGCCCTGAGCCCTAAGACCAACACCCCCCGCAGCCCCCCCAGGCCCCAAAACCCTAACACCGAACCCCTTTCCAGCCCTGAGCCCTAAGACCGAGACCCGCCATAGCCCCCCCCAGGCCCTAAACCCTATCACCGACCCCCTACCCAGCCCTGAGCCCTAAGACCGACACCCCCCGCAGCCCCCCCAGGCCCCAAAACCCTAACACCGAACCCCTTTCCAGCCCTGAGCCCTAAGACCGAGACCCGCCATAGCCCCCCCCAGGCCCTAAACCCTATCACCGACCCCCTACCCAGCCCTGAGCCCTAAGACCGACACCCCCCGCAGCCCCCCCAGGCCCCAAAACCCTAACACCGAACCCCTTTCCAGCCCTGAGCCCTAAGACCGAGACCCGCCATAGCCCCCCCCAGGCCCTAAACCCTATCACCGACCCCCTACCCAGCCCTGAGCCCTAAGACCAACACCCCCCGCAGCCCCCCCAGGCCCCAAAACCCTAACACCGAACCCCTTCCCAGCCCTGAGCCCTAAGACCGAGACCCCCGCAGCCCCCCCAGGCCCCAAACTCTAACACCAACCCCTCCCCAGCCCTGAGCCCTAAGACCGACACCCCCCACAGCCCCCACCCCCAAGCCCAACACCCTACTAACGACCCCTCCCTAGCCCTGAACCCTAAGACCGAGACCCCCCCGCAGCCCCCAGGACCACAACCCTAACACCGACCCCTACCCAGCCCTGAGCCCTAAGACCGAGACCCCCCGCAGCCTCCCCCTAGCCACAAACCCTACAACCGACCCTACCCCAACCCTACGTCTAACTGCCCTGAGCCCTAAGGCCGACTACCGGGCCCACCCACCCAACACCCAGAGCCCTACACCCAACCCTACCCCAGCCCTAAGCCCTAGTACCGAGACCCGCCATAGCCCCCCCCCTGGCCCTAAACCCTAACACTGACCCCTACCCAGCCCTGAGCCCTAAGACCGACACCCCCCGCAGCCCCCCCAGGCCCCAAAACCCTAACACCGAACCCCTTTCCAGCCCTGAGCCCTAAGACCGAGACCCGCCATAGCCCCCCCCAGGCCCTAAACCCTATCACCGACCCCCTACCCAGCCCTGAGCCCTAAGACCAACACCCCCCGCAGCCCCCCCAGGCCCCAAAACCCTAACACCGAACCCCTTCCCAGCCCTGAGCCCTAAGACCGAGACCCCCGCAGCCCCCCCAGGCCCCAAACTCTAACACCAACCCCTCCCCAGCCCTGAGCCCTAAGACCGAGACCCCCCACAGCCCCCCCCGCAAGCCCAAAACCCTACTAACGACCCCTCCCCAGCCCTGAACCCTAAGACCGAGACCCCCCCGCAGCCCCCAGGACCACAACCCTAACACCGACCCCTACCCAGCCCTGAGCCCTAAGACCGAGACCCCCCGCAGCCTCCCCCTAGCCACAAACCCTACAACCGACCCTACCCCAACCCTACGTCTAACTGCCCTGAGCCCTAAGGCCGACTACCGGGCCCACCCACCCAACACCCAGAGCCCTACACCCAACCCTACCCCAGCCCTAAGCCCTAGTACCGAGACCCGCCATAGCCCCCCCCCTGGCCCTAAACCCTAACACTGACCCCTACCCAGCCCTGAGCCCTAAGACCGACACCCCCCGCAGCCCCCCCAGGCCCCAAAACCCTAACACCGAACCCCTTTCCAGCCCTGAGCCCTAAGACCGAGACCCGCCATAGCCCCCCCCAGGCCCTAAACCCTATCACCGACCCCCTACCCAGCCCTGAGCCCTAAGACCAACACCCCCCGCAGCCCCCCCAGGCCCCAAAACCCTAACACCGAACCCCTTCCCAGCCCTGAGCCCTAAGACCGAGACCCCCGCAGCCCCCCCAGGCCCCAAACTCTAACACCAACCCCTCCCCAGCCCTGAGCCCTAAGACCGAGACCCCCCACAGCCCCCCCCGCAAGCCCAAAACCCTACTAACGACCCCTCCCCAGCCCTGAACCCTAAGACCGAGACCCCCCCGCAGCCCCCAGGACCACAACCCTAACACCGACCCCTACCCAGCCCTGAGCCCTAAGACCGAGACCCCCCGCAGCCTCCCCCTAGCCACAAACCCTACAACCGACCCTACCCCAACCCTACGTCTAACTGCCCTGAGCCCTAAGGCCGACTACCGGGCCCACCCACCCAACACCCAGAGCCCTACACCCAACCCTACCCCAGCCCTAAGCCCTAGTACCGAGACCCGCCATAGCCCCCCCCCTGGCCCTAAACCCTAACACTGACCCCTACCCAGCCCTGAGCCCTAAGACCGACACCCCCCGCAGCCCCCCCAGGCCCCAAAACCCTAACACCGAACCCCTTTCCAGCCCTGAGCCCTAAGACCGAGACCCGCCATAGCCCCCCCCAGGCCCTAAACCCTATCACCGACCCCCTACCCAGCCCTGAGCCCTAAGACCAACACCCCCCGCAGCCCCCCCAGGCCCCAAAACCCTAACACCGAACCCCTTCCCAGCCCTGAGCCCTAAGACCGAGACCCCCGCAGCCCCCCCAGGCCCCAAACTCTAACACCAACCCCTCCCCAGCCCTGAGCCCTAAGACCGAGACCCCCCACAGCCCCCCCCGCAAGCCCAAAACCCTACTAACGACCCCTCCCCAGCCCTGAACCCTAAGACCGAGACCCCCCCGCAGCCCCCAGGACCACAACCCTAACACCGACCCCTACCCAGCCCTGAGCCCTAAGACCGAGACCCCCCGCAGCCTCCCCCTAGCCACAAACCCTACAACCGACCCTACCCCAACCCTACGTCTAACTGCCCTGAGCCCTAAGGCCGACTACCGGGCCCACCCACCCAACACCCAGAGCCCTACACCCAACCCTACCCCAGCCCTAAGCCCTAGTACCGAGACCCGCCATAGCCCCCCCCCTGGCCCTAAACCCTAACACTGACCCCTACCCAGCCCTGAGCCCTAAGACCGACACCCCCCGCAGCCCCCCCAGGCCCCAAAACCCTAACACCGAACCCCTTTCCAGCCCTGAGCCCTAAGACCGAGACCCGCCATAGCCCCCCCCAGGCCCTAAACCCTATCACCGACCCCCTACCCAGCCCTGAGCCCTAAGACCAACACCCCCCGCAGCCCCCCCAGGCCCCAAAACCCTAACACCGAACCCCTTCCCAGCCCTGAGCCCTAAGACCGAGACCCCCGCAGCCCCCCCAGGCCCCAAACTCTAACACCAACCCCTCCCCAGCCCTGAGCCCTAAGACCGAGACCCCCCACAGCCCCCCCCGCAAGCCCAAAACCCTACTAACGACCCCTCCCCAGCCCTGAACCCTAAGACCGAGACCCCCCCGCAGCCCCCAGGACCACAACCCTAACACCGACCCCTACCCAGCCCTGAGCCCTAAGACCGAGACCCCCCGCAGCCTCCCCCTAGCCACAAACCCTACAACCGACCCTACCCCAACCCTACGTCTAACTGCCCTGAGCCCTAAGGCCGACTACCGGGCCCACCCAGAGCCCTACACCCAACCCTACCCCAGCCCTAAGCCCTAGTACCGAGACCCGCCATAGCCCCCCCCCTGGCCCTAAACCCTAACACTGACCCCTACCCAGCCCTGAGCCCTAAGACCGACACCCCCCGCAGCCCCCCCAGGCCCCAAAACCCTAACACCGAACCCCTTTCCAGCCCTGAGCCCTAAGACCGAGACCCGCCATAGCCCCCCCCAGGCCCTAAACCCTATCACCGACCCCCTACCCAGCCCTGAGCCCTAAGACCGACACCCCCCGCAGCCCCCCCAGGCCCCAAAACCCTAACACCGAACCCCTTTCCAGCCCTGAGCCCTAAGACCGAGACCCGCCATAGCCCCCCCCAGGCCCTAAACCCTATCACCGACCCCCTACCCAGCCCTGAGCCCTAAGACCGACACCCCCCGCAGCCCCCCAGGCCCCAAAACCCTAACACCGAACCCCTTTCCAGCCCTGAGCCCTAAGACCGAGACCCGCCATAGCCCCCCCCAGGCCCTAAACCCTATCACCGACCCCCTACCCAGCCCTGAGCCCTAAGACCAACACCCCCCGCAGCCCCCCCAGGCCCCAAAACCCTAACACCGAACCCCTTCCCAGCCCTGAGCCCTAAGACCAAGACCCCCGCAGCCCCCCCAGGCCCCAAACTCTAACACCAACCCCTCCCCAGCCCTGAGCCCTAAGACCGACACCCCCCACAGCCCCCACCCCCAAGCCCAACACCCTACTAACGACCCCTCCCTAGCCCTGAACCCTAAGACCGAGACCCCCCCGCAGCCCCCAGGACCACAACCCTAACACCGACCCCTACCCAGCCCTGAGCCCTAAGACCGAGACCCCCCGCAGCCTCCCCCTAGCCACAAACCCTACAACCGACCCTACCCCAACCCTACGTCTAACTGCCCTGAGCCCTAAGGCCGACTACCGGGCCCACCCACCCAACACCCAGAGCCCTACACCCAACCCTACCCCAGCCCTAAGCCCTAGTACCGAGACCCGCCATAGCCCCCCCCCTGGCCCTAAACCCTAACACTGACCCCTACCCAGCCCTGAGCCCTAAGACCGACACCCCCCGCAGCCCCCCCAGGCCCCAAAACCCTAACACCGAACCCCTTTCCAGCCCTGAGCCCTAAGACCGAGACCCGCCATAGCCCCCCCCAGGCCCTAAACCCTATCACCGACCCCCTACCCAGCCCTGAGCCCTAAGACCAACACCCCCCGCAGCCCCCCCAGGCCCCAAAACCCTAACACCGAACCCCTTCCCAGCCCTGAGCCCTAAGACCGAGACCCCCGCAGCCCCCCCAGGCCCCAAACTCTAACACCAACCCCTCCCCAGCCCTGAGCCCTAAGACCGAGACCCCCCACAGCCCCCCCCGCAAGCCCAAAACCCTACTAACGACCCCTCCCCAGCCCTGAACCCTAAGACCGAGACCCCCCCGCAGCCCCCAGGACCACAACCCTAACACCGACCCCTACCCAGCCCTGAGCCCTAAGACCGAGACCCCCCGCAGCCTCCCCCTAGCCACAAACCCTACAACCGACCCTACCCCAACCCTACGTCTAACTGCCCTGAGCCCTAAGGCCGACTACCGGGCCCACCCAGAGCCCTACACCCAACCCTACCCCAGCCCTAAGCCCTAGTACCGAGACCCGCCATAGCCCCCCCCCTGGCCCTAAACCCTAACACTGACCCCTACCCAGCCCTGAGCCCTAAGACCGACACCCCCCGCAGCCCCCCCAGGCCCCAAAACCCTAACACCGAACCCCTTTCCAGCCCTGAGCCCTAAGACCGAGACCCGCCATAGCCCCCCCCAGGCCCTAAACCCTATCACCGACCCCCTACCCAGCCCTGAGCCCTAAGACCGACACCCCCCGCAGCCCCCCCAGGCCCCAAAACCCTAACACCGAACCCCTTTCCAGCCCTGAGCCCTAAGACCGAGACCCGCCATAGCCCCCCCCAGGCCCTAAACCCTATCACCGACCCCCTACCCAGCCCTGAGCCCTAAGACCAACACCCCCCGCAGCCCCCCCAGGCCCCAAAACCCTAACACCGAACCCCTTCCCAGCCCTGAGCCCTAAGACCGAGACCCCCGCAGCCCCCCCAGGCCCCAAACTCTAACACCAACCCCTCCCCAGCCCTGAGCCCTAAGACCGAGACCCCCCACAGCCCCCCCCGCAAGCCCAAAACCCTACTAACGACCCCTCCCCAGCCCTGAACCCTAAGACCGAGACCCCCCCGCAGCCCCCAGGACCACAACCCTAACACCGACCCCTACCCAGCCCTGAGCCCTAAGACCGAGACCCCCCGCAGCCTCCCCCTAGCCACAAACCCTACAACCGACCCTACCCCAACCCTACGTCTAACTGCCCTGAGCCCTAAGGCCGACTACCGGGCCCACCCACCCAACACCCAGAGCCCTACACCCAACCCTACCCCAGCCCTAAGCCCTAGTACCGAGACCCGCCATAGCCCCCCCCCTGGCCCTAAACCCTAACACTGACCCCTACCCAGCCCTGAGCCCTAAGACCGACACCCCCCGCAGCCCCCCCAGGCCCCAAAACCCTAACACCGAACCCCTTTCCAGCCCTGAGCCCTAAGACCGAGACCCGCCATAGCCCCCCCCAGGCCCTAAACCCTATCACCGACCCCCTACCCAGCCCTGAGCCCTAAGACCAACACCCCCCGCAGCCCCCCCAGGCCCCAAAACCCTAACACCGAACCCCTTCCCAGCCCTGAGCCCTAAGACCGAGACCCCCGCAGCCCCCCCAGGCCCCAAACTCTAACACCAACCCCTCCCCAGCCCTGAGCCCTAAGACCGAGACCCCCCACAGCCCCCCCCGCAAGCCCAAAACCCTACTAACGACCCCTCCCCAGCCCTGAACCCTAAGACCGAGACCCCCCCGCAGCCCCCAGGACCACAACCCTAACACCGACCCCTACCCAGCCCTGAGCCCTAAGACCGAGACCCCCCGCAGCCTCCCCCTAGCCACAAACCCTACAACCGACCCTACCCCAACCCTACGTCTAACTGCCCTGAGCCCTAAGGCCGACTACCGGGCCCACCCAGAGCCCTACACCCAACCCTACCCCAGCCCTAAGCCCTAGTACCGAGACCCGCCATAGCCCCCCCCCTGGCCCTAAACCCTAACACTGACCCCTACCCAGCCCTGAGCCCTAAGACCGACACCCCCCGCAGCCCCCCCAGGCCCCAAAACCCTAACACCGAACCCCTTTCCAGCCCTGAGCCCTAAGACCGAGACCCGCCATAGCCCCCCCCAGGCCCTAAACCCTATCACCGACCCCCTACCCAGCCCTGAGCCCTAAGACCGACACCCCCCGCAGCCCCCCCAGGCCCCAAAACCCTAACACCGAACCCCTTTCCAGCCCTGAGCCCTAAGACCGAGACCCGCCATAGCCCCCCCCAGGCCCTAAACCCTATCACCGACCCCCTACCCAGCCCTGAGCCCTAAGACCAACACCCCCCGCAGCCCCCCCAGGCCCCAAAACCCTAACACCGAACCCCTTCCCAGCCCTGAGCCCTAAGACCAAGACCCCCGCAGCCCCCCCAGGCCCCAAACTCTAACACCAACCCCTCCCCAGCCCTGAGCCCTAAGACCGACACCCCCCACAGCCCCCACCCCCAAGCCCAACACCCTACTAACGACCCCTCCCTAGCCCTGAACCCTAAGACCGAGACCCCCCCGCAGCCCCCAGGACCACAACCCTAACACCGACCCCTACCCAGCCCTGAGCCCTAAGACCGAGACCCCCCGCAGCCTCCCCCTAGCCACAAACCCTACAACCGACCCTACCCCAACCCTACGTCTAACTGCCCTGAGCCCTAAGGCCGACTACCGGGCCCACCCAGAGCCCTACACCCAACCCTACCCCAGCCCTAAGCCCTAGTACCGAGACCCACCATAGCCCCCCCCAGGCCCTAAACCCTAACACCGACCCCTACCCAGCCCTGAGCCCTAAGACCGACACCCCCCACAGCCCCCACCCCCAAGCCCAACACCCTACTAACGACCCCTCCCTAGCCCTGAACCCTAAGACCGAGACCCCCCCGCAGCCCCCAGGACCACAACCCTAACACCGACCCCTACCCAGCCCTGAGCCCTAAGACCGAGACCCCCCGCAGCCTCCCCCTAGCCACAAACCCTACAACCGACCCTACCCCAACCCTACGTCTAACTGCCCTGAGCCCTAAGGCCGACTACCGGGCCCACCCACCCAACACCCAGAGCCCTACACCCAACCCTACCCCAGCCCTAAGCCCTAGTACCGAGACCCGCCATAGCCCCCCCCCTGGCCCTAAACCCTAACACTGACCCCTACCCAGCCCTGAGCCCTAAGACCGACACCCCCCGCAGCCCCCCCAGGCCCCAAAACCCTAACACCGAACCCCTTTCCAGCCCTGAGCCCTAAGACCGAGACCCGCCATAGCCCCCCCCAGGCCCTAAACCCTATCACCGACCCCCTACCCAGCCCTGAGCCCTAAGACCGACACCCCCCGCAGCCCCCCCAGGCCCCAAAACCCTAACACCGAACCCCTTTCCAGCCCTGAGCCCTAAGACCGAGACCCGCCATAGCCCCCCCCAGGCCCTAAACCCTATCACCGACCCCCTACCCAGCCCTGAGCCCTAAGACCGACACCCCCCGCAGCCCCCCCAGGCCCCAAAACCCTAACACCGAACCCCTTTCCAGCCCTGAGCCCTAAGACCGAGACCCGCCATAGCCCCCCCCAGGCCCTAAACCCTATCACCGACCCCCTACCCAGCCCTGAGCCCTAAGACCAACACCCCCCGCAGCCCCCCCAGGCCCCAAAACCCTAACACCGAACCCCTTCCCAGCCCTGAGCCCTAAGACCGAGACCCCCGCAGCCCCCCCAGGCCCCAAACTCTAACACCAACCCCTCCCCAGCCCTGAGCCCTAAGACCGACACCCCCCACAGCCCCCACCCCCAAGCCCAACACCCTACTAACGACCCCTCCCTAGCCCTGAACCCTAAGACCGAGACCCCCCCGCAGCCCCCAGGACCACAACCCTAACACCGACCCCTACCCAGCCCTGAGCCCTAAGACCGAGACCCCCCGCAGCCTCCCCCTAGCCACAAACCCTACAACCGACCCTACCCCAACCCTACGTCTAACTGCCCTGAGCCCTAAGGCCGACTACCGGGCCCACCCACCCAACACCCAGAGCCCTACACCCAACCCTACCCCAGCCCTAAGCCCTAGTACCGAGACCCGCCATAGCCCCCCCCCTGGCCCTAAACCCTAACACTGACCCCTACCCAGCCCTGAGCCCTAAGACCGACACCCCCCGCAGCCCCCCCAGGCCCCAAAACCCTAACACCGAACCCCTTTCCAGCCCTGAGCCCTAAGACCGAGACCCGCCATAGCCCCCCCCAGGCCCTAAACCCTATCACCGACCCCCTACCCAGCCCTGAGCCCTAAGACCAACACCCCCCGCAGCCCCCCCAGGCCCCAAAACCCTAACACCGAACCCCTTCCCAGCCCTGAGCCCTAAGACCGAGACCCCCGCAGCCCCCCCAGGCCCCAAACTCTAACACCAACCCCTCCCCAGCCCTGAGCCCTAAGACCGAGACCCCCCACAGCCCCCCCCGCAAGCCCAAAACCCTACTAACGACCCCTCCCCAGCCCTGAACCCTAAGACCGAGACCCCCCCGCAGCCCCCAGGACCACAACCCTAACACCGACCCCTACCCAGCCCTGAGCCCTAAGACCGAGACCCCCCGCAGCCTCCCCCTAGCCACAAACCCTACAACCGACCCTACCCCAACCCTACGTCTAACTGCCCTGAGCCCTAAGGCCGACTACCGGGCCCACCCACCCAACACCCAGAGCCCTACACCCAACCCTACCCCAGCCCTAAGCCCTAGTACCGAGACCCACCATAGCCCCCCCAGGCCCTAAACCCTAACACCGACCCCTACCCAGCCCTGAGCCCTAAGACCGACACCCCCCACAGCCCCCACCCCCAAGCCCAACACCCTACTAACGACCCCTCCCTAGCCCTGAACCCTAAGACCGAGACCCCCCCGCAGCCCCCAGGACCACAACCCTAACACCGACCCCTACCCAGCCCTGAGCCCTAAGACCGAGACCCCCCGCAGCCTCCCCCTAGCCACAAACCCTACAACCGACCCTACCCCAACCCTACGTCTAACTGCCCTGAGCCCTAAGGCCGACTACCGGGCCCACCCACCCAACACCCAGAGCCCTACACCCAACCCTACCCCAGCCCTAAGCCCTAGTACCGAGACCCGCCATAGCCCCCCCCCTGGCCCTAAACCCTAACACTGACCCCTACCCAGCCCTGAGCCCTAAGACCGACACCCCCCGCAGCCCCCCCAGGCCCCAAAACCCTAACACCGAACCCCTTTCCAGCCCTGAGCCCTAAGACCGAGACCCGCCATAGCCCCCCCCAGGCCCTAAACCCTATCACCGACCCCCTACCCAGCCCTGAGCCCTAAGACCAACACCCCCCGCAGCCCCCCCAGGCCCCAAAACCCTAACACCGAACCCCTTCCCAGCCCTGAGCCCTAAGACCGAGACCCCCGCAGCCCCCCCAGGCCCCAAACTCTAACACCAACCCCTCCCCAGCCCTGAGCCCTAAGACCGAGACCCCCCACAGCCCCCCCCGCAAGCCCAAAACCCTACTAACGACCCCTCCCCAGCCCTAAACCCTAAGACCGAAACCCCCCGCAGCCCCCAGGACCACAACCCTAACACCGACCCCTACCCAGCCCTGAGCCCTAAGACCGAGACCCCCCGCAGCCTCCCCCTAGCCACAAACCCTACAACCGACCCTACCCCAACCCTACGTCTAACTGCCCTGAGCCCTAAGGCCGACTACCGGGCCCACCCACCCAACACCCAGAGCCCTACACCCAACCCTACCCCAGCCCTAAGCCCTAGTACCGAGACCCGCCATAGCCCCCCCCAGGCCCTAAACCCTATCACCGACCCCCTACCCAGCCCTGAGCCCTAAGACCAACACCCCCCGCAGCCCCCCCAGGCCCCAAAACCCTAACACCGAACCCCTTCCCAGCCCTGAGCCCTAAGACCAAGACCCCCGCAGCCCCCCCAGGCCCCAAACTCTAACACCAACCCCTCCCCAGCCCTGAGCCCTAAGACCGAGACCCCCCACAGCCCCCCCCGCAAGCCCAAAACCCTACTAACGACCCCTCCCCAGCCCTGAACCCTAAGACCGAGACCCCCCCGCAGCCCCCAGGACCACAACCCTAACACCGACCCCTACCCAGCCCTGAGCCCTAAGACCGAGACCCCCCGCAGCCTCCCCCTAGCCACAAACCCTACAACCGACCCTACCCCAACCCTACGTCTAACTGCCCTGAGCCCTAAGGCCGACTACCGGGCCCACCCACCCAACACCCAGAGCCCTACACCCAACCCTACCCCAGCCCTAAGCCCTAGTACCGAGACCCGCCATAGCCCCCCCCAGGCCCTAAACCCTATCACCGACCCCCTACCCAGCCCTGAGCCCTAAGACCAACACCCCCCGCAGCCCCCCCAGGCCCCAAAACCCTAACACCGAACCCCTTCCCAGCCCTGAGCCCTAAGACCGAGACCCCCGCAGCCCCCCCAGGCCCCAAACTCTAACACCAACCCCTCCCCAGCCCTGAGCCCTAAGACCGAGACCCCCCACAGCCCCCCCCGCAAGCCCAAAACCCTACTAACGACCCCTCCCCAGCCCTGAACCCTAAGACCGAGACCCCCCCGCAGCCCCCAGGACCACAACCCTAACACCGACCCCTACCCAGCCCTGAGCCCTAAGACCGAGACCCCCCGCAGCCTCCCCCTAGCCACAAACCCTACAACCGACCCTACCCCAACCCTACGTCTAACTGCCCTGAGCCCTAAGGCCGACTACCGGGCCCACCCACCCAACACCCAGAGCCCTACACCCAACCCTACCCCAGCCCTAAGCCCTAGTACCGAGACCCGCCATAGCCCCCCCCAGGCCCTAAACCCTATCACCGACCCCCTACCCAGCCCTGAGCCCTAAGACCAACACCCCCCGCAGCCCCCCCAGGCCCCAAAACCCTAACACCGAACCCCTTCCCAGCCCTGAGCCCTAAGACCGAGACCCCCGCAGCCCCCCCAGGCCCCAAACTCTAACACCAACCCCTCCCCAGCCCTGAGCCCTAAGACCGAGACCCCCCACAGCCCCCCCCGCAAGCCCAAAACCCTACTAACGACCCCTCCCCAGCCCTGAACCCTAAGACCGAGACCCCCCCGCAGCCCCCAGGACCACAACCCTAACACCGACCCCTACCCAGCCCTGAGCCCTAAGACCGAGACCCCCCGCAGCCTCCCCCTAGCCACAAACCCTACAACCGACCCTACCCCAACCCTACGTCTAACTGCCCTGAGCCCTAAGGCCGACTACCGGGCCCACCCACCCAACACCCAGAGCCCTACACCCAACCCTACCCCAGCCCTAAGCCCTAGTACCGAGACCCGCCATAGCCCCCCCCAGGCCCTAAACCCTATCACCGACCCCCTACCCAGCCCTGAGCCCTAAGACCAACACCCCCCGCAGCCCCCCCAGGCCCCAAAACCCTAACACCGAACCCCTTTCCAGCCCTGAGCCCTAAGACCGAGACCCGCCATAGCCCCCCCCAGGCCCTAAACCCTAACACCGAACCCCTTCCCAGCCCTGAGCCCTAAGACCAAGACCCCCGCAGCCCCCCCAGGCCCCAAACTCTAACACCAACCCCTCCCCAGCCCTGAGCCCTAAGACCGACACCCCCCACAGCCCCCACCCCCAAGCCCAACACCCTACTAACGACCCCTCCCTAGCCCTGAACCCTAAGACCGAGACCCCCCCGCAGCCCCCAGGACCACAACCCTAACACCGACCCCTACCCAGCCCTGAGCCCTAAGACCGAGACCCCCCGCAGCCTCCCCCTAGCCACAAACCCTACAACCGACCCTACCCCAACCCTACGTCTAACTGCCCTGAGCCCTAAGGCCGACTACCGGGCCCACCCACCCAACACCCAGAGCCCTACACCCAACCCTACCCCAGCCCTAAGCCCTAGTACCGAGACCCGCCATAGCCCCCCCCAGGCCCTAAACCCTATCACCGACCCCCTACCCAGCCCTGAGCCCTAAGACCAACACCCCCCGCAGCCCCCCCAGGCCCCAAAACCCTAACACCGAACCCCTTCCCAGCCCTGAGCCCTAAGACCGAGACCCCCGCAGCCCCCCCAGGCCCCAAACTCTAACACCAACCCCTCCCCAGCCCTGAGCCCTAAGACCGAGACCCCCCACAGCCCCCCCCGCAAGCCCAAAACCCTACTAACGACCCCTCCCCAGCCCTGAACCCTAAGACCGAGACCCCCCCGCAGCCCCCAGGACCACAACCCTAACACCGACCCCTACCCAGCCCTGAGCCCTAAGACCGAGACCCCCCGCAGCCTCCCCCTAGCCACAAACCCTACAACCGACCCTACCCCAACCCTACGTCTAACTGCCCTGAGCCCTAAGGCCGACTACCGGGCCCACCCAGAGCCCTACACCCAACCCTACCCCAGCCCTAAGCCCTAGTACCGAGACCCACCATAGCCCCCCCCAGGCCCTAAACCCTATCACCGACCCCCTACCCAGCCCTGAGCCCTAAGACCAACACCCCCCGCAGCCCCCCCAGGCCCCAAAACCCTAACACCGAACCCCTTCCCAGCCCTGAGCCCTAAGACCGAGACCCCCGCAGCCCCCCCAGGCCCCAAACTCTAACACCAACCCCTCCCCAGCCCTGAGCCCTAAGACCGAGACCCCCCACAGCCCCCCCCGCAAGCCCAAAACCCTACTAACGACCCCTCCCCAGCCCTGAACCCTAAGACCGAGACCCCCCCGCAGCCCCCAGGACCACAACCCTAACACCGACCCCTACCCAGCCCTGAGCCCTAAGACCGAGACCCCCCGCAGCCTCCCCCTAGCCACAAACCCTACAACCGACCCTACCCCAACCCTACGTCTAACTGCCCTGAGCCCTAAGGCCGACTACCGGGCCCACCCAGAGCCCTACACCCAACCCTACCCCAGCCCTAAGCCCTAGTACCGAGACCCACCATAGCCCCCCCCAGGCCCTAAACCCTATCACCGACCCCCTACCCAGCCCTGAGCCCTAAGACCAACACCCCCCGCAGCCCCCCCAGGCCCCAAAACCCTAACACCGAACCCCTTCCCAGCCCTGAGCCCTAAGACCAAGACCCCCGCAGCCCCCCCAGGCCCCAAACTCTAACACCAACCCCTCCCCAGCCCTGAGCCCTAAGACCGAGACCCCCCACAGCCCCCCCCGCAAGCCCAAAACCCTACTAACGACCCCTCCCCAGCCCTGAACCCTAAGACCGAGACCCCCCCGCAGCCCCCAGGACCACAACCCTAACACCGACCCCTACCCAGCCCTGAGCCCTAAGACCGAGACCCCCCGCAGCCTCCCCCTAGCCACAAACCCTACAACCGACCCTACCCCAACCCTACGTCTAACTGCCCTGAGCCCTAAGGCCGACTACCGGGCCCACCCACCCAACACCCAGAGCCCTACACCCAACCCTACCCCAGCCCTAAGCCCTAGTACCGAGACCCGCCATAGCCCCCCCCAGGCCCTAAACCCTATCACCGACCCCCTACCCAGCCCTGAGCCCTAAGACCAACACCCCCCGCAGCCCCCCCAGGCCCCAAAACCCTAACACCGAACCCCTTCCCAGCCCTGAGCCCTAAGACCGAGACCCCCGCAGCCCCCCCAGGCCCCAAACTCTAACACCAACCCCTCCCCAGCCCTGAGCCCTAAGACCGAGACCCCCCACAGCCCCCCCCGCAAGCCCAAAACCCTACTAACGACCCCTCCCCAGCCCTGAACCCTAAGACCGAGACCCCCCCGCAGCCCCCAGGACCACAACCCTAACACCGACCCCTACCCAGCCCTGAGCCCTAAGACCGAGACCCCCCGCAGCCTCCCCCTAGCCACAAACCCTACAACCGACCCTACCCCAACCCTACGTCTAACTGCCCTGAGCCCTAAGGCCGACTACCGGGCCCACCCAGAGCCCTACACCCAACCCTACCCCAGCCCTAAGCCCTAGTACCGAGACCCACCATAGCCCCCCCCAGGCCCTAAACCCTATCACCGACCCCCTACCCAGCCCTGAGCCCTAAGACCAACACCCCCCGCAGCCCCCCCAGGCCCCAAAACCCTAACACCGAACCCCTTCCCAGCCCTGAGCCCTAAGACCAAGACCCCCGCAGCCCCCCCAGGCCCCAAACTCTAACACCAACCCCTCCCCAGCCCTGAGCCCTAAGACCGAGACCCCCCACAGCCCCCCCCGCAAGCCCAAAACCCTACTAACGACCCCTCCCCAGCCCTGAACCCTAAGACCGAGACCCCCCCGCAGCCCCCAGGACCACAACCCTAACACCGACCCCTACCCAGCCCTGAGCCCTAAGACCGAGACCCCCCGCAGCCTCCCCCTAGCCACAAACCCTACAACCGACCCTACCCCAACCCTACGTCTAACTGCCCTGAGCCCTAAGGCCGACTACCGGGCCCACCCACCCAACACCCAGAGCCCTACACCCAACCCTACCCCAGCCCTAAGCCCTAGTACCGAGACCCGCCATAGCCCCCCCCAGGCCCTAAACCCTATCACCGACCCCCTACCCAGCCCTGAGCCCTAAGACCAACACCCCCCGCAGCCCCCCCAGGCCCCAAAACCCTAACACCGAACCCCTTCCCAGCCCTGAGCCCTAAGACCGAGACCCCCGCAGCCCCCCCAGGCCCCAAACTCTAACACCAACCCCTCCCCAGCCCTGAGCCCTAAGACCGAGACCCCCCACAGCCCCCCCCGCAAGCCCAAAACCCTACTAACGACCCCTCCCCAGCCCTGAACCCTAAGACCGAGACCCCCCCGCAGCCCCCAGGACCACAACCCTAACACCGACCCCTACCCAGCCCTGAGCCCTAAGACCGAGACCCCCCGCAGCCTCCCCCTAGCCACAAACCCTACAACCGACCCTACCCCAACCCTACGTCTAACTGCCCTGAGCCCTAAGGCCGACTACCGGGCCCACCCACCCAACACCCAGAGCCCTACACCCAACCCTACCCCAGCCCTAAGCCCTAGTACCGAGACCCGCCATAGCCCCCCCCAGGCCCTAAACCCTATCACCGACCCCCTACCCAGCCCTGAGCCCTAAGACCAACACCCCCCGCAGCCCCCCCAGGCCCCAAAACCCTAACACCGAACCCCTTTCCAGCCCTGAGCCCTAAGACCGAGACCCGCCATAGCCCCCCCCAGGCCCTAAACCCTAACACCGAACCCCTTCCCAGCCCTGAGCCCTAAGACCAAGACCCCCGCAGCCCCCCCAGGCCCCAAACTCTAACACCAACCCCTCCCCAGCCCTGAGCCCTAAGACCGACACCCCCCACAGCCCCCACCCCCAAGCCCAACACCCTACTAACGACCCCTCCCTAGCCCTGAACCCTAAGACCGAGACCCCCCCGCAGCCCCCAGGACCACAACCCTAACACCGACCCCTACCCAGCCCTGAGCCCTAAGACCGAGACCCCCCGCAGCCTCCCCCTAGCCACAAACCCTACAACCGACCCTACCCCAACCCTACGTCTAACTGCCCTGAGCCCTAAGGCCGACTACCGGGCCCACCCACCCAACACCCAGAGCCCTACACCCAACCCTACCCCAGCCCTAAGCCCTAGTACCGAGACCCGCCATAGCCCCCCCCAGGCCCTAAACCCTATCACCGACCCCCTACCCAGCCCTGAGCCCTAAGACCAACACCCCCCGCAGCCCCCCCAGGCCCCAAAACCCTAACACCGAACCCCTTCCCAGCCCTGAGCCCTAAGACCGAGACCCCCGCAGCCCCCCCAGGCCCCAAACTCTAACACCAACCCCTCCCCAGCCCTGAGCCCTAAGACCGAGACCCCCCACAGCCCCCCCCGCAAGCCCAAAACCCTACTAACGACCCCTCCCCAGCCCTGAACCCTAAGACCGAGACCCCCCCGCAGCCCCCAGGACCACAACCCTAACACCGACCCCTACCCAGCCCTGAGCCCTAAGACCGAGACCCCCCGCAGCCTCCCCCTAGCCACAAACCCTACAACCGACCCTACCCCAACCCTACGTCTAACTGCCCTGAGCCCTAAGGCCGACTACCGGGCCCACCCAGAGCCCTACACCCAACCCTACCCCAGCCCTAAGCCCTAGTACCGAGACCCACCATAGCCCCCCCCAGGCCCTAAACCCTATCACCGACCCCCTACCCAGCCCTGAGCCCTAAGACCAACACCCCCCGCAGCCCCCCCAGGCCCCAAAACCCTAACACCGAACCCCTTCCCAGCCCTGAGCCCTAAGACCGAGACCCCCGCAGCCCCCCCAGGCCCCAAACTCTAACACCAACCCCTCCCCAGCCCTGAGCCCTAAGACCGAGACCCCCCACAGCCCCCCCCGCAAGCCCAAAACCCTACTAACGACCCCTCCCCAGCCCTGAACCCTAAGACCGAGACCCCCCCGCAGCCCCCAGGACCACAACCCTAACACCGACCCCTACCCAGCCCTGAGCCCTAAGACCGAGACCCCCCGCAGCCTCCCCCTAGCCACAAACCCTACAACCGACCCTACCCCAACCCTACGTCTAACTGCCCTGAGCCCTAAGGCCGACTACCGGGCCCACCCAGAGCCCTACACCCAACCCTACCCCAGCCCTAAGCCCTAGTACCGAGACCCACCATAGCCCCCCCCAGGCCCTAAACCCTATCACCGACCCCCTACCCAGCCCTGAGCCCTAAGACCAACACCCCCCGCAGCCCCCCCAGGCCCCAAAACCCTAACACCGAACCCCTTCCCAGCCCTGAGCCCTAAGACCAAGACCCCCGCAGCCCCCCCAGGCCCCAAACTCTAACACCAACCCCTCCCCAGCCCTGAGCCCTAAGACCGAGACCCCCCACAGCCCCCCCCGCAAGCCCAAAACCCTACTAACGACCCCTCCCCAGCCCTGAACCCTAAGACCGAGACCCCCCCGCAGCCCCCAGGACCACAACCCTAACACCGACCCCTACCCAGCCCTGAGCCCTAAGACCGAGACCCCCCGCAGCCTCCCCCTAGCCACAAACCCTACAACCGACCCTACCCCAACCCTACGTCTAACTGCCCTGAGCCCTAAGGCCGACTACCGGGCCCACCCACCCAACACCCAGAGCCCTACACCCAACCCTACCCCAGCCCTAAGCCCTAGTACCGAGACCCGCCATAGCCCCCCCCAGGCCCTAAACCCTATCACCGACCCCCTACCCAGCCCTGAGCCCTAAGACCAACACCCCCCGCAGCCCCCCCAGGCCCCAAAACCCTAACACCGAACCCCTTCCCAGCCCTGAGCCCTAAGACCGAGACCCCCGCAGCCCCCCCAGGCCCCAAACTCTAACACCAACCCCTCCCCAGCCCTGAGCCCTAAGACCGAGACCCCCCACAGCCCCCCCCGCAAGCCCAAAACCCTACTAACGACCCCTCCCCAGCCCTGAACCCTAAGACCGAGACCCCCCCGCAGCCCCCAGGACCACAACCCTAACACCGACCCCTACCCAGCCCTGAGCCCTAAGACCGAGACCCCCCGCAGCCTCCCCCTAGCCACAAACCCTACAACCGACCCTACCCCAACCCTACGTCTAACTGCCCTGAGCCCTAAGGCCGACTACCGGGCCCACCCACCCAACACCCAGAGCCCTACACCCAACCCTACCCCAGCCCTAAGCCCTAGTACCGAGACCCGCCATAGCCCCCCCCAGGCCCTAAACCCTATCACCGACCCCCTACCCAGCCCTGAGCCCTAAGACCAACACCCCCCGCAGCCCCCCCAGGCCCCAAAACCCTAACACCGAACCCCTTCCCAGCCCTGAGCCCTAAGACCAAGACCCCCGCAGCCCCCCCAGGCCCCAAACTCTAACACCAACCCCTCCCCAGCCCTGAGCCCTAAGACCGAGACCCCCCACAGCCCCCCCCGCAAGCCCAAAACCCTACTAACGACCCCTCCCCAGCCCTGAACCCTAAGACCGAGACCCCCCCGCAGCCCCCAGGACCACAACCCTAACACCGACCCCTACCCAGCCCTGAGCCCTAAGACCGAGACCCCCCGCAGCCTCCCCCTAGCCACAAACCCTACAACCGACCCTACCCCAACCCTACGTCTAACTGCCCTGAGCCCTAAGGCCGACTACCGGGCCCACCCACCCAACACCCAGAGCCCTACACCCAACCCTACCCCAGCCCTAAGCCCTAGTACCGAGACCCGCCATAGCCCCCCCCCTGGCCCTAAACCCTAACACTGACCCCTACCCAGCCCTGAGCCCTAAGACCGACACCCCCCGCAGCCCCCCCAGGCCCCAAAACCCTAACACCGAACCCCTTTCCAGCCCTGAGCCCTAAGACCGAGACCCGCCATAGCCCCCCCCAGGCCCTAAACCCTATCACCGACCCCCTACCCAGCCCTGAGCCCTAAGACCAACACCCCCCGCAGCCCCCCCAGGCCCCAAAACCCTAACACCGAACCCCTTCCCAGCCCTGAGCCCTAAGACCGAGACCCCCGCAGCCCCCCCAGGCCCCAAACTCTAACACCAACCCCTCCCCAGCCCTGAGCCCTAAGACCGAGACCCCCCACAGCCCCCCCCGCAAGCCCAAAACCCTACTAACGACCCCTCCCCAGCCCTGAACCCTAAGACCGAGACCCCCCCGCAGCCCCCAGGACCACAACCCTAACACCGACCCCTACCCAGCCCTGAGCCCTAAGACCGAGACCCCCCGCAGCCTCCCCCTAGCCACAAACCCTACAACCGACCCTACCCCAACCCTACGTCTAACTGCCCTGAGCCCTAAGGCCGACTACCGGGCCCACCCACCCAACACCCAGAGCCCTACACCCAACCCTACCCCAGCCCTAAGCCCTAGTACCGAGACCCGCCATAGCCCCCCCCAGGCCCTAAACCCTATCACCGACCCCCTACCCAGCCCTGAGCCCTAAGACCAACACCCCCCGCAGCCCCCCCAGGCCCCAAAACCCTAACACCGAACCCCTTCCCAGCCCTGAGCCCTAAGACCGAGACCCCCGCAGCCCCCCCAGGCCCCAAACTCTAACACCAACCCCTCCCCAGCCCTGAGCCCTAAGACCGAGACCCCCCACAGCCCCCCCCGCAAGCCCAAAACCCTACTAACGACCCCTCCCCAGCCCTGAACCCTAAGACCGAGACCCCCCCGCAGCCCCCAGGACCACAACCCTAACACCGACCCCTACCCAGCCCTGAGCCCTAAGACCGAGACCCCCCGCAGCCTCCCCCTAGCCACAAACCCTACAACCGACCCTACCCCAACCCTACGTCTAACTGCCCTGAGCCCTAAGGCCGACTACCGGGCCCACCCACCCAACACCCAGAGCCCTACACCCAACCCTACCCCAGCCCTAAGCCCTAGTACCGAGACCCGCCATAGCCCCCCCCAGGCCCTAAACCCTATCACCGACCCCCTACCCAGCCCTGAGCCCTAAGACCAACACCCCCCGCAGCCCCCCCAGGCCCCAAAACCCTAACACCGAACCCCTTCCCAGCCCTGAGCCCTAAGACCAAGACCCCCGCAGCCCCCCCAGGCCCCAAACTCTAACACCAACCCCTCCCCAGCCCTGAGCCCTAAGACCGAGACCCCCCACAGCCCCCCCCGCAAGCCCAAAACCCTACTAACGACCCCTCCCCAGCCCTGAACCCTAAGACCGAGACCCCCCCGCAGCCCCCAGGACCACAACCCTAACACCGACCCCTACCCAGCCCTGAGCCCTAAGACCGAGACCCCCCGCAGCCTCCCCCTAGCCACAAACCCTACAACCGACCCTACCCCAACCCTACGTCTAACTGCCCTGAGCCCTAAGGCCGACTACCGGGCCCACCCACCCAACACCCAGAGCCCTACACCCAACCCTACCCCAGCCCTAAGCCCTAGTACCGAGACCCGCCATAGCCCCCCCCCTGGCCCTAAACCCTAACACTGACCCCTACCCAGCCCTGAGCCCTAAGACCGACACCCCCCGCAGCCCCCCCAGGCCCCAAAACCCTAACACCGAACCCCTTTCCAGCCCTGAGCCCTAAGACCGAGACCCGCCATAGCCCCCCCCAGGCCCTAAACCCTATCACCGACCCCCTACCCAGCCCTGAGCCCTAAGACCAACACCCCCCGCAGCCCCCCCAGGCCCCAAAACCCTAACACCGAACCCCTTCCCAGCCCTGAGCCCTAAGACCGAGACCCCCGCAGCCCCCCCAGGCCCCAAACTCTAACACCAACCCCTCCCCAGCCCTGAGCCCTAAGACCGAGACCCCCCACAGCCCCCCCCGCAAGCCCAAAACCCTACTAACGACCCCTCCCCAGCCCTGAACCCTAAGACCGAGACCCCCCCGCAGCCCCCAGGACCACAACCCTAACACCGACCCCTACCCAGCCCTGAGCCCTAAGACCGAGACCCCCCGCAGCCTCCCCCTAGCCACAAACCCTACAACCGACCCTACCCCAACCCTACGTCTAACTGCCCTGAGCCCTAAGGCCGACTACCGGGCCCACCCACCCAACACCCAGAGCCCTACACCCAACCCTACCCCAGCCCTAAGCCCTAGTACCGAGACCCGCCATAGCCCCCCCCCTGGCCCTAAACCCTAACACTGACCCCTACCCAGCCCTGAGCCCTAAGACCGACACCCCCCGCAGCCCCCCCAGGCCCCAAAACCCTAACACCGAACCCCTTTCCAGCCCTGAGCCCTAAGACCGAGACCCGCCATAGCCCCCCCCAGGCCCTAAACCCTATCACCGACCCCCTACCCAGCCCTGAGCCCTAAGACCAACACCCCCCGCAGCCCCCCCAGGCCCCAAAACCCTAACACCGAACCCCTTCCCAGCCCTGAGCCCTAAGACCGAGACCCCCGCAGCCCCCCCAGGCCCCAAACTCTAACACCAACCCCTCCCCAGCCCTGAGCCCTAAGACCGAGACCCCCCACAGCCCCCCCCGCAAGCCCAAAACCCTACTAACGACCCCTCCCCAGCCCTGAACCCTAAGACCGAGACCCCCCCGCAGCCCCCAGGACCACAACCCTAACACCGACCCCTACCCAGCCCTGAGCCCTAAGACCGAGACCCCCCGCAGCCTCCCCCTAGCCACAAACCCTACAACCGACCCTACCCCAACCCTACGTCTAACTGCCCTGAGCCCTAAGGCCGACTACCGGGCCCACCCACCCAACACCCAGAGCCCTACACCCAACCCTACCCCAGCCCTAAGCCCTAGTACCGAGACCCGCCATAGCCCCCCCCCTGGCCCTAAACCCTAACACTGACCCCTACCCAGCCCTGAGCCCTAAGACCGACACCCCCCGCAGCCCCCCCAGGCCCCAAAACCCTAACACCGAACCCCTTTCCAGCCCTGAGCCCTAAGACCGAGACCCGCCATAGCCCCCCCCAGGCCCTAAACCCTATCACCGACCCCCTACCCAGCCCTGAGCCCTAAGACCAACACCCCCCGCAGCCCCCCCAGGCCCCAAAACCCTAACACCGAACCCCTTCCCAGCCCTGAGCCCTAAGACCGAGACCCCCGCAGCCCCCCCAGGCCCCAAACTCTAACACCAACCCCTCCCCAGCCCTGAGCCCTAAGACCGACACCCCCCACAGCCCCCACCCCCAAGCCCAACACCCTACTAACGACCCCTCCCTAGCCCTGAACCCTAAGACCGAGACCCCCCCGCAGCCCCCAGGACCACAACCCTAACACCGACCCCTACCCAGCCCTGAGCCCTAAGACCGAGACCCCCCGCAGCCTCCCCCTAGCCACAAACCCTACAACCGACCCTACCCCAACCCTACGTCTAACTGCCCTGAGCCCTAAGGCCGACTACCGGGCCCACCCAGAGCCCTACACCCAACCCTACCCCAGCCCTAAGCCCTAGTACCGAGACCCACCATAGCCCCCCCCAGGCCCTAAACCCTAACACCGACCCCTACCCAGCCCTGAGCCCTAAGACCGACACCCCCCACAGCCCCCACCCCCAAGCCCAACACCCTACTAACGACCCCTCCCTAGCCCTGAACCCTAAGACCGAGACCCCCCCGCAGCCCCCAGGACCACAACCCTAACACCGACCCCTACCCAGCCCTGAGCCCTAAGACCGAGACCCCCCGCAGCCTCCCCCTAGCCACAAACCCTACAACCGACCCTACCCCAACCCTACGTCTAACTGCCCTGAGCCCTAAGGCCGACTACCGGGCCCACCCACCCAACACCCAGAGCCCTACACCCAACCCTACCCCAGCCCTAAGCCCTAGTACCGAGACCCACCATAGCCCCCCCCAGGCCCTAAACCCTAACACTGACCCCTACCCAGCCCTGAGCCCTAAGACCAACACCCCCCGCAGCCCCCCCAGGCCCCAAAACCCTAACACCGAACCCCTTCCCAGCCCTGAGCCCTAAGACCGAGACCCCCGCAGCCCCCCCAGGCCCCAAACTCTAACACCAACCCCTCCCCAGCCCTGAGCCCTAAGACCGAGACCCCCCACAGCCCCCCCCGCAAGCCCAAAACCCTACTAACGACCCCTCCCCAGCCCTGAACCCTAAGACCGAGACCCCCCCGCAGCCCCCAGGACCACAACCCTAACACCGACCCCTACCCAGCCCTGAGCCCTAAGACCGAGACCCCCCGCAGCCTCCCCCTAGCCACAAACCCTACAACCGACCCTACCCCAACCCTACGTCTAACTGCCCTGAGCCCTAAGGCCGACTACCGGGCCCACCCACCCAACACCCAGAGCCCTACACCCAACCCTACCCCAGCCCTAAGCCCTAGTACCGAGACCCGCCATAGCCCCCCCCAGGCCCTAAACCCTATCACCGACCCCCTACCCAGCCCTGAGCCCTAAGACCAACACCCCCCGCAGCCCCCCCAGGCCCCAAAACCCTAACACCGAACCCCTTCCCAGCCCTGAGCCCTAAGACCGAGACCCCCGCAGCCCCCCCAGGCCCCAAACTCTAACACCAACCCCTCCCCAGCCCTGAGCCCTAAGACCGAGACCCCCCACAGCCCCCCCCGCAAGCCCAAAACCCTACTAACGACCCCTCCCCAGCCCTGAACCCTAAGACCGAGACCCCCCCGCAGCCCCCAGGACCACAACCCTAACACCGACCCCTACCCAGCCCTGAGCCCTAAGACCGAGACCCCCCGCAGCCTCCCCCTAGCCACAAACCCTACAACCGACCCTACCCCAACCCTACGTCTAACTGCCCTGAGCCCTAAGGCCGACTACCGGGCCCACCCACCCAACACCCAGAGCCCTACACCCAACCCTACCCCAGCCCTAAGCCCTAGTACCGAGACCCGCCATAGCCCCCCCCAGGCCCTAAACCCTATCACCGACCCCCTACCCAGCCCTGAGCCCTAAGACCAACACCCCCCGCAGCCCCCCCAGGCCCCAAAACCCTAACACCGAACCCCTTCCCAGCCCTGAGCCCTAAGACCGAGACCCCCGCAGCCCCCCCAGGCCCCAAACTCTAACACCAACCCCTCCCCAGCCCTGAGCCCTAAGACCGAGACCCCCCACAGCCCCCCCCGCAAGCCCAAAACCCTACTAACGACCCCTCCCCAGCCCTGAACCCTAAGACCGAGACCCCCCCGCAGCCCCCAGGACCACAACCCTAACACCGACCCCTACCCAGCCCTGAGCCCTAAGACCGAGACCCCCCGCAGCCTCCCCCTAGCCACAAACCCTACAACCGACCCTACCCCAACCCTACGTCTAACTGCCCTGAGCCCTAAGGCCGACTACCGGGCCCACCCACCCAACACCCAGAGCCCTACACCCAACCCTACCCCAGCCCTAAGCCCTAGTACCGAGACCCGCCATAGCCCCCCCCAGGCCCTAAACCCTATCACCGACCCCCTACCCAGCCCTGAGCCCTAAGACCAACACCCCCCGCAGCCCCCCCAGGCCCCAAAACCCTAACACCGAACCCCTTCCCAGCCCTGAGCCCTAAGACCAAGACCCCCGCAGCCCCCCCAGGCCCCAAACTCTAACACCAACCCCTCCCCAGCCCTGAGCCCTAAGACCGAGACCCCCCACAGCCCCCCCCGCAAGCCCAAAACCCTACTAACGACCCCTCCCCAGCCCTGAACCCTAAGACCGAGACCCCCCCGCAGCCCCCAGGACCACAACCCTAACACCGACCCCTACCCAGCCCTGAGCCCTAAGACCGAGACCCCCCGCAGCCTCCCCCTAGCCACAAACCCTACAACCGACCCTACCCCAACCCTACGTCTAACTGCCCTGAGCCCTAAGGCCGACTACCGGGCCCACCCACCCAACACCCAGAGCCCTACACCCAACCCTACCCCAGCCCTAAGCCCTAGTACCGAGACCCGCCATAGCCCCCCCCCTGGCCCTAAACCCTAACACTGACCCCTACCCAGCCCTGAGCCCTAAGACCGACACCCCCCGCAGCCCCCCCAGGCCCCAAAACCCTAACACCGAACCCCTTTCCAGCCCTGAGCCCTAAGACCGAGACCCGCCATAGCCCCCCCCAGGCCCTAAACCCTATCACCGACCCCCTACCCAGCCCTGAGCCCTAAGACCAACACCCCCCGCAGCCCCCCCAGGCCCCAAAACCCTAACACCGAACCCCTTCCCAGCCCTGAGCCCTAAGACCGAGACCCCCGCAGCCCCCCCAGGCCCCAAACTCTAACACCAACCCCTCCCCAGCCCTGAGCCCTAAGACCGAGACCCCCCACAGCCCCCCCCGCAAGCCCAAAACCCTACTAACGACCCCTCCCCAGCCCTGAACCCTAAGACCGAGACCCCCCCGCAGCCCCCAGGACCACAACCCTAACACCGACCCCTACCCAGCCCTGAGCCCTAAGACCGAGACCCCCCGCAGCCTCCCCCTAGCCACAAACCCTACAACCGACCCTACCCCAACCCTACGTCTAACTGCCCTGAGCCCTAAGGCCGACTACCGGGCCCACCCACCCAACACCCAGAGCCCTACACCCAACCCTACCCCAGCCCTAAGCCCTAGTACCGAGACCCGCCATAGCCCCCCCCCTGGCCCTAAACCCTAACACTGACCCCTACCCAGCCCTGAGCCCTAAGACCGACACCCCCCGCAGCCCCCCCAGGCCCCAAAACCCTAACACCGAACCCCTTTCCAGCCCTGAGCCCTAAGACCGAGACCCGCCATAGCCCCCCCCAGGCCCTAAACCCTATCACCGACCCCCTACCCAGCCCTGAGCCCTAAGACCAACACCCCCCGCAGCCCCCCCAGGCCCCAAAACCCTAACACCGAACCCCTTCCCAGCCCTGAGCCCTAAGACCGAGACCCCCGCAGCCCCCCCAGGCCCCAAACTCTAACACCAACCCCTCCCCAGCCCTGAGCCCTAAGACCGACACCCCCCACAGCCCCCACCCCCAAGCCCAACACCCTACTAACGACCCCTCCCTAGCCCTGAACCCTAAGACCGAGACCCCCCCGCAGCCCCCAGGACCACAACCCTAACACCGACCCCTACCCAGCCCTGAGCCCTAAGACCGAGACCCCCCGCAGCCTCCCCCTAGCCACAAACCCTACAACCGACCCTACCCCAACCCTACGTCTAACTGCCCTGAGCCCTAAGGCCGACTACCGGGCCCACCCAGAGCCCTACACCCAACCCTACCCCAGCCCTAAGCCCTAGTACCGAGACCCACCATAGCCCCCCCCAGGCCCTAAACCCTAACACCGACCCCTACCCAGCCCTGAGCCCTAAGACCGACACCCCCCACAGCCCCCACCCCCAAGCCCAACACCCTACTAACGACCCCTCCCTAGCCCTGAACCCTAAGACCGAGACCCCCCCGCAGCCCCCAGGACCACAACCCTAACACCGACCCCTACCCAGCCCTGAGCCCTAAGACCGAGACCCCCCGCAGCCTCCCCCTAGCCACAAACCCTACAACCGACCCTACCCCAACCCTACGTCTAACTGCCCTGAGCCCTAAGGCCGACTACCGGGCCCACCCACCCAACACCCAGAGCCCTACACCCAACCCTACCCCAGCCCTAAGCCCTAGTACCGAGACCCACCATAGCCCCCCCCAGGCCCTAAACCCTAACACTGACCCCTACCCAGCCCTGAGCCCTAAGACCAACACCCCCCGCAGCCCCCCCAGGCCCCAAAACCCTAACACCGAACCCCTTCCCAGCCCTGAGCCCTAAGACCGAGACCCCCGCAGCCCCCCCAGGCCCCAAACTCTAACACCAACCCCTCCCCAGCCCTGAGCCCTAAGACCGAGACCCCCCACAGCCCCCCCCGCAAGCCCAAAACCCTACTAACGACCCCTCCCCAGCCCTGAACCCTAAGACCGAGACCCCCCCGCAGCCCCCAGGACCACAACCCTAACACCGACCCCTACCCAGCCCTGAGCCCTAAGACCGAGACCCCCCGCAGCCTCCCCCTAGCCACAAACCCTACAACCGACCCTACCCCAACCCTACGTCTAACTGCCCTGAGCCCTAAGGCCGACTACCGGGCCCACCCACCCAACACCCAGAGCCCTACACCCAACCCTACCCCAGCCCTAAGCCCTAGTACCGAGACCCACCATAGCCCCCCCCAGGCCCTAAACCCTAACACTGACCCCTACCCAGCCCTGAGCCCTAAGACCAACACCCCCCGCAGCCCCCCCAGGCCCCAAAACCCTAACACCGAACCCCTTCCCAGCCCTGAGCCCTAAGACCGAGACCCCCGCAGCCCCCCCAGGCCCCAAACTCTAACACCAACCCCTCCCCAGCCCTGAGCCCTAAGACCGAGACCCCCCACAGCCCCCCCCGCAAGCCCAAAACCCTACTAACGACCCCTCCCCAGCCCTGAACCCTAAGACCGAGACCCCCCCGCAGCCCCCAGGACCACAACCCTAACACCGACCCCTACCCAGCCCTGAGCCCTAAGACCGAGACCCCCCGCAGCCTCCCCCTAGCCACAAACCCTACAACCGACCCTACCCCAACCCTACGTCTAACTGCCCTGAGCCCTAAGGCCGACTACCGGGCCCACCCACCCAACACCCAGAGCCCTACACCCAACCCTACCCCAGCCCTAAGCCCTAGTACCGAGACCCGCCATAGCCCCCCCCCTGGCCCTAAACCCTAACACTGACCCCTACCCAGCCCTGAGCCCTAAGACCGACACCCCCCGCAGCCCCCCCAGGCCCCAAAACCCTAACACCGAACCCCTTTCCAGCCCTGAGCCCTAAGACCGAGACCCGCCATAGCCCCCCCCAGGCCCTAAACCCTATCACCGACCCCCTACCCAGCCCTGAGCCCTAAGACCAACACCCCCCGCAGCCCCCCCAGGCCCCAAAACCCTAACACCGAACCCCTTCCCAGCCCTGAGCCCTAAGACCAAGACCCCCGCAGCCCCCCCAGGCCCCAAACTCTAACACCAACCCCTCCCCAGCCCTGAGCCCTAAGACCGACACCCCCCACAGCCCCCACCCCCAAGCCCAACACCCTACTAACGACCCCTCCCTAGCCCTGAACCCTAAGACCGAGACCCCCCCGCAGCCCCCAGGACCACAACCCTAACACCGACCCCTACCCAGCCCTGAGCCCTAAGACCGAGACCCCCCGCAGCCTCCCCCTAGCCACAAACCCTACAACCGACCCTACCCCAACCCTACGTCTAACTGCCCTGAGCCCTAAGGCCGACTACCGGGCCCACCCACCCAACACCCAGAGCCCTACACCCAACCCTACCCCAGCCCTAAGCCCTAGTACCGAGACCCGCCATAGCCCCCCCCAGGCCCTAAACCCTATCACCGACCCCCTACCCAGCCCTGAGCCCTAAGACCAACACCCCCCGCAGCCCCCCCAGGCCCCAAAACCCTAACACCGAACCCCTTCCCAGCCCTGAGCCCTAAGACCGAGACCCCCGCAGCCCCCCCAGGCCCCAAACTCTAACACCAACCCCTCCCCAGCCCTGAGCCCTAAGACCGAGACCCCCCACAGCCCCCCCCGCAAGCCCAAAACCCTACTAACGACCCCTCCCCAGCCCTGAACCCTAAGACCGAGACCCCCCCGCAGCCCCCAGGACCACAACCCTAACACCGACCCCTACCCAGCCCTGAGCCCTAAGACCGAGACCCCCCGCAGCCTCCCCCTAGCCACAAACCCTACAACCGACCCTACCCCAACCCTACGTCTAACTGCCCTGAGCCCTAAGGCCGACTACCGGGCCCACCCACCCAACACCCAGAGCCCTACACCCAACCCTACCCCAGCCCTAAGCCCTAGTACCGAGACCCGCCATAGCCCCCCCCAGGCCCTAAACCCTATCACCGACCCCCTACCCAGCCCTGAGCCCTAAGACCAACACCCCCCGCAGCCCCCCCAGGCCCCAAAACCCTAACACCGAACCCCTTCCCAGCCCTGAGCCCTAAGACCAAGACCCCCGCAGCCCCCCCAGGCCCCAAACTCTAACACCAACCCCTCCCCAGCCCTGAGCCCTAAGACCGAGACCCCCCACAGCCCCCCCCGCAAGCCCAAAACCCTACTAACGACCCCTCCCCAGCCCTGAACCCTAAGACCGAGACCCCCCCGCAGCCCCCAGGACCACAACCCTAACACCGACCCCTACCCAGCCCTGAGCCCTAAGACCGAGACCCCCCGCAGCCTCCCCCTAGCCACAAACCCTACAACCGACCCTACCCCAACCCTACGTCTAACTGCCCTGAGCCCTAAGGCCGACTACCGGGCCCACCCACCCAACACCCAGAGCCCTACACCCAACCCTACCCCAGCCCTAAGCCCTAGTACCGAGACCCGCCATAGCCCCCCCCCTGGCCCTAAACCCTAACACTGACCCCTACCCAGCCCTGAGCCCTAAGACCGACACCCCCCGCAGCCCCCCCAGGCCCCAAAACCCTAACACCGAACCCCTTTCCAGCCCTGAGCCCTAAGACCGAGACCCGCCATAGCCCCCCCCAGGCCCTAAACCCTATCACCGACCCCCTACCCAGCCCTGAGCCCTAAGACCAACACCCCCCGCAGCCCCCCCAGGCCCCAAAACCCTAACACCGAACCCCTTCCCAGCCCTGAGCCCTAAGACCGAGACCCCCGCAGCCCCCCCAGGCCCCAAACTCTAACACCAACCCCTCCCCAGCCCTGAGCCCTAAGACCGAGACCCCCCACAGCCCCCCCCGCAAGCCCAAAACCCTACTAACGACCCCTCCCCAGCCCTGAACCCTAAGACCGAGACCCCCCCGCAGCCCCCAGGACCACAACCCTAACACCGACCCCTACCCAGCCCTGAGCCCTAAGACCGAGACCCCCCGCAGCCTCCCCCTAGCCACAAACCCTACAACCGACCCTACCCCAACCCTACGTCTAACTGCCCTGAGCCCTAAGGCCGACTACCGGGCCCACCCACCCAACACCCAGAGCCCTACACCCAACCCTACCCCAGCCCTAAGCCCTAGTACCGAGACCCGCCATAGCCCCCCCCCTGGCCCTAAACCCTAACACTGACCCCTACCCAGCCCTGAGCCCTAAGACCGACACCCCCCGCAGCCCCCCCAGGCCCCAAAACCCTAACACCGAACCCCTTTCCAGCCCTGAGCCCTAAGACCGAGACCCGCCATAGCCCCCCCCAGGCCCTAAACCCTATCACCGACCCCCTACCCAGCCCTGAGCCCTAAGACCAACACCCCCCGCAGCCCCCCCAGGCCCCAAAACCCTAACACCGAACCCCTTCCCAGCCCTGAGCCCTAAGACCGAGACCCCCGCAGCCCCCCCAGGCCCCAAACTCTAACACCAACCCCTCCCCAGCCCTGAGCCCTAAGACCGACACCCCCCACAGCCCCCACCCCCAAGCCCAACACCCTACTAACGACCCCTCCCTAGCCCTGAACCCTAAGACCGAGACCCCCCCGCAGCCCCCAGGACCACAACCCTAACACCGACCCCTACCCAGCCCTGAGCCCTAAGACCGAGACCCCCCGCAGCCTCCCCCTAGCCACAAACCCTACAACCGACCCTACCCCAACCCTACGTCTAACTGCCCTGAGCCCTAAGGCCGACTACCGGGCCCACCCAGAGCCCTACACCCAACCCTACCCCAGCCCTAAGCCCTAGTACCGAGACCCACCATAGCCCCCCCCAGGCCCTAAACCCTAACACCGACCCCTACCCAGCCCTGAGCCCTAAGACCGACACCCCCCACAGCCCCCACCCCCAAGCCCAACACCCTACTAACGACCCCTCCCTAGCCCTGAACCCTAAGACCGAGACCCCCCCGCAGCCCCCAGGACCACAACCCTAACACCGACCCCTACCCAGCCCTGAGCCCTAAGACCGAGACCCCCCGCAGCCTCCCCCTAGCCACAAACCCTACAACCGACCCTACCCCAACCCTACGTCTAACTGCCCTGAGCCCTAAGGCCGACTACCGGGCCCACCCACCCAACACCCAGAGCCCTACACCCAACCCTACCCCAGCCCTAAGCCCTAGTACCGAGACCCACCATAGCCCCCCCCAGGCCCTAAACCCTAACACTGACCCCTACCCAGCCCTGAGCCCTAAGACCAACACCCCCCGCAGCCCCCCCAGGCCCCAAAACCCTAACACCGAACCCCTTCCCAGCCCTGAGCCCTAAGACCGAGACCCCCGCAGCCCCCCCAGGCCCCAAACTCTAACACCAACCCCTCCCCAGCCCTGAGCCCTAAGACCGAGACCCCCCACAGCCCCCCCCGCAAGCCCAAAACCCTACTAACGACCCCTCCCCAGCCCTGAACCCTAAGACCGAGACCCCCCCGCAGCCCCCAGGACCACAACCCTAACACCGACCCCTACCCAGCCCTGAGCCCTAAGACCGAGACCCCCCGCAGCCTCCCCCTAGCCACAAACCCTACAACCGACCCTACCCCAACCCTACGTCTAACTGCCCTGAGCCCTAAGGCCGACTACCGGGCCCACCCACCCAACACCCAGAGCCCTACACCCAACCCTACCCCAGCCCTAAGCCCTAGTACCGAGACCCGCCATAGCCCCCCCCCTGGCCCTAAACCCTAACACTGACCCCTACCCAGCCCTGAGCCCTAAGACCGACACCCCCCGCAGCCCCCCCAGGCCCCAAAACCCTAACACCGAACCCCTTTCCAGCCCTGAGCCCTAAGACCGAGACCCGCCATAGCCCCCCCCAGGCCCTAAACCCTATCACCGACCCCCTACCCAGCCCTGAGCCCTAAGACCAACACCCCCCGCAGCCCCCCCAGGCCCCAAAACCCTAACACCGAACCCCTTCCCAGCCCTGAGCCCTAAGACCAAGACCCCCGCAGCCCCCCCAGGCCCCAAACTCTAACACCAACCCCTCCCCAGCCCTGAGCCCTAAGACCGACACCCCCCACAGCCCCCACCCCCAAGCCCAACACCCTACTAACGACCCCTCCCTAGCCCTGAACCCTAAGACCGAGACCCCCCCGCAGCCCCCAGGACCACAACCCTAACACCGACCCCTACCCAGCCCTGAGCCCTAAGACCGAGACCCCCCGCAGCCTCCCCCTAGCCACAAACCCTACAACCGACCCTACCCCAACCCTACGTCTAACTGCCCTGAGCCCTAAGGCCGACTACCGGGCCCACCCACCCAACACCCAGAGCCCTACACCCAACCCTACCCCAGCCCTAAGCCCTAGTACCGAGACCCGCCATAGCCCCCCCCAGGCCCTAAACCCTATCACCGACCCCCTACCCAGCCCTGAGCCCTAAGACCAACACCCCCCGCAGCCCCCCCAGGCCCCAAAACCCTAACACCGAACCCCTTCCCAGCCCTGAGCCCTAAGACCGAGACCCCCGCAGCCCCCCCAGGCCCCAAACTCTAACACCAACCCCTCCCCAGCCCTGAGCCCTAAGACCGAGACCCCCCACAGCCCCCCCCGCAAGCCCAAAACCCTACTAACGACCCCTCCCCAGCCCTGAACCCTAAGACCGAGACCCCCCCGCAGCCCCCAGGACCACAACCCTAACACCGACCCCTACCCAGCCCTGAGCCCTAAGACCGAGACCCCCCGCAGCCTCCCCCTAGCCACAAACCCTACAACCGACCCTACCCCAACCCTACGTCTAACTGCCCTGAGCCCTAAGGCCGACTACCGGGCCCACCCACCCAACACCCAGAGCCCTACACCCAACCCTACCCCAGCCCTAAGCCCTAGTACCGAGACCCGCCATAGCCCCCCCCAGGCCCTAAACCCTATCACCGACCCCCTACCCAGCCCTGAGCCCTAAGACCAACACCCCCCGCAGCCCCCCCAGGCCCCAAAACCCTAACACCGAACCCCTTCCCAGCCCTGAGCCCTAAGACCAAGACCCCCGCAGCCCCCCCAGGCCCCAAACTCTAACACCAACCCCTCCCCAGCCCTGAGCCCTAAGACCGAGACCCCCCACAGCCCCCCCCGCAAGCCCAAAACCCTACTAACGACCCCTCCCCAGCCCTGAACCCTAAGACCGAGACCCCCCCGCAGCCCCCAGGACCACAACCCTAACACCGACCCCTACCCAGCCCTGAGCCCTAAGACCGAGACCCCCCGCAGCCTCCCCCTAGCCACAAACCCTACAACCGACCCTACCCCAACCCTACGTCTAACTGCCCTGAGCCCTAAGGCCGACTACCGGGCCCACCCACCCAACACCCAGAGCCCTACACCCAACCCTACCCCAGCCCTAAGCCCTAGTACCGAGACCCGCCATAGCCCCCCCCCTGGCCCTAAACCCTAACACTGACCCCTACCCAGCCCTGAGCCCTAAGACCGACACCCCCCGCAGCCCCCCCAGGCCCCAAAACCCTAACACCGAACCCCTTTCCAGCCCTGAGCCCTAAGACCGAGACCCGCCATAGCCCCCCCCAGGCCCTAAACCCTATCACCGACCCCCTACCCAGCCCTGAGCCCTAAGACCAACACCCCCCGCAGCCCCCCCAGGCCCCAAAACCCTAACACCGAACCCCTTCCCAGCCCTGAGCCCTAAGACCGAGACCCCCGCAGCCCCCCCAGGCCCCAAACTCTAACACCAACCCCTCCCCAGCCCTGAGCCCTAAGACCGACACCCCCCACAGCCCCCACCCCCAAGCCCAACACCCTACTAACGACCCCTCCCTAGCCCTGAACCCTAAGACCGAGACCCCCCCGCAGCCCCCAGGACCACAACCCTAACACCGACCCCTACCCAGCCCTGAGCCCTAAGACCGAGACCCCCCGCAGCCTCCCCCTAGCCACAAACCCTACAACCGACCCTACCCCAACCCTACGTCTAACTGCCCTGAGCCCTAAGGCCGACTACCGGGCCCACCCACCCAACACCCAGAGCCCTACACCCAACCCTACCCCAGCCCTAAGCCCTAGTACCGAGACCCGCCATAGCCCCCCCCCTGGCCCTAAACCCTAACACTGACCCCTACCCAGCCCTGAGCCCTAAGACCGACACCCCCCGCAGCCCCCCCAGGCCCCAAAACCCTAACACCGAACCCCTTTCCAGCCCTGAGCCCTAAGACCGAGACCCGCCATAGCCCCCCCCAGGCCCTAAACCCTATCACCGACCCCCTACCCAGCCCTGAGCCCTAAGACCAACACCCCCCGCAGCCCCCCCAGGCCCCAAAACCCTAACACCGAACCCCTTCCCAGCCCTGAGCCCTAAGACCGAGACCCCCGCAGCCCCCCCAGGCCCCAAACTCTAACACCAACCCCTCCCCAGCCCTGAGCCCTAAGACCGAGACCCCCCACAGCCCCCCCCGCAAGCCCAAAACCCTACTAACGACCCCTCCCCAGCCCTGAACCCTAAGACCGAGACCCCCCCGCAGCCCCCAGGACCACAACCCTAACACCGACCCCTACCCAGCCCTGAGCCCTAAGACCGAGACCCCCCGCAGCCTCCCCCTAGCCACAAACCCTACAACCGACCCTACCCCAACCCTACGTCTAACTGCCCTGAGCCCTAAGGCCGACTACCGGGCCCACCCACCCAACACCCAGAGCCCTACACCCAACCCTACCCCAGCCCTAAGCCCTAGTACCGAGACCCGCCATAGCCCCCCCCCTGGCCCTAAACCCTAACACTGACCCCTACCCAGCCCTGAGCCCTAAGACCGACACCCCCCGCAGCCCCCCCAGGCCCCAAAACCCTAACACCGAACCCCTTTCCAGCCCTGAGCCCTAAGACCGAGACCCGCCATAGCCCCCCCCAGGCCCTAAACCCTATCACCGACCCCCTACCCAGCCCTGAGCCCTAAGACCAACACCCCCCGCAGCCCCCCCAGGCCCCAAAACCCTAACACCGAACCCCTTCCCAGCCCTGAGCCCTAAGACCGAGACCCCCGCAGCCCCCCCAGGCCCCAAACTCTAACACCAACCCCTCCCCAGCCCTGAGCCCTAAGACCGACACCCCCCACAGCCCCCACCCCCAAGCCCAACACCCTACTAACGACCCCTCCCTAGCCCTGAACCCTAAGACCGAGACCCCCCCGCAGCCCCCAGGACCACAACCCTAACACCGACCCCTACCCAGCCCTGAGCCCTAAGACCGAGACCCCCCGCAGCCTCCCCCTAGCCACAAACCCTACAACCGACCCTACCCCAACCCTACGTCTAACTGCCCTGAGCCCTAAGGCCGACTACCGGGCCCACCCACCCAACACCCAGAGCCCTACACCCAACCCTACCCCAGCCCTAAGCCCTAGTACCGAGACCCGCCATAGCCCCCCCCCTGGCCCTAAACCCTAACACTGACCCCTACCCAGCCCTGAGCCCTAAGACCGACACCCCCCGCAGCCCCCCCAGGCCCCAAAACCCTAACACCGAACCCCTTTCCAGCCCTGAGCCCTAAGACCGAGACCCGCCATAGCCCCCCCCAGGCCCTAAACCCTATCACCGACCCCCTACCCAGCCCTGAGCCCTAAGACCAACACCCCCCGCAGCCCCCCCAGGCCCCAAAACCCTAACACCGAACCCCTTCCCAGCCCTGAGCCCTAAGACCGAGACCCCCGCAGCCCCCCCAGGCCCCAAACTCTAACACCAACCCCTCCCCAGCCCTGAGCCCTAAGACCGAGACCCCCCACAGCCCCCCCCGCAAGCCCAAAACCCTACTAACGACCCCTCCCCAGCCCTGAACCCTAAGACCGAGACCCCCCCGCAGCCCCCAGGACCACAACCCTAACACCGACCCCTACCCAGCCCTGAGCCCTAAGACCGAGACCCCCCGCAGCCTCCCCCTAGCCACAAACCCTACAACCGACCCTACCCCAACCCTACGTCTAACTGCCCTGAGCCCTAAGGCCGACTACCGGGCCCACCCACCCAACACCCAGAGCCCTACACCCAACCCTACCCCAGCCCTAAGCCCTAGTACCGAGACCCGCCATAGCCCCCCCCCTGGCCCTAAACCCTAACACTGACCCCTACCCAGCCCTGAGCCCTAAGACCGACACCCCCCGCAGCCCCCCCAGGCCCCAAAACCCTAACACCGAACCCCTTTCCAGCCCTGAGCCCTAAGACCGAGACCCGCCATAGCCCCCCCCAGGCCCTAAACCCTATCACCGACCCCCTACCCAGCCCTGAGCCCTAAGACCAACACCCCCCGCAGCCCCCCCAGGCCCCAAAACCCTAACACCGAACCCCTTCCCAGCCCTGAGCCCTAAGACCGAGACCCCCGCAGCCCCCCCAGGCCCCAAACTCTAACACCAACCCCTCCCCAGCCCTGAGCCCTAAGACCGACACCCCCCACAGCCCCCACCCCCAAGCCCAACACCCTACTAACGACCCCTCCCTAGCCCTGAACCCTAAGACCGAGACCCCCCCGCAGCCCCCAGGACCACAACCCTAACACCGACCCCTACCCAGCCCTGAGCCCTAAGACCGAGACCCCCCGCAGCCTCCCCCTAGCCACAAACCCTACAACCGACCCTACCCCAACCCTACGTCTAACTGCCCTGAGCCCTAAGGCCGACTACCGGGCCCACCCAGAGCCCTACACCCAACCCTACCCCAGCCCTAAGCCCTAGTACCGAGACCCACCATAGCCCCCCCCAGGCCCTAAACCCTAACACCGACCCCTACCCAGCCCTGAGCCCTAAGACCGACACCCCCCACAGCCCCCACCCCCAAGCCCAACACCCTACTAACGACCCCTCCCTAGCCCTGAACCCTAAGACCGAGACCCCCCCGCAGCCCCCAGGACCACAACCCTAACACCGACCCCTACCCAGCCCTGAGCCCTAAGACCGAGACCCCCCGCAGCCTCCCCCTAGCCACAAACCCTACAACCGACCCTACCCCAACCCTACGTCTAACTGCCCTGAGCCCTAAGGCCGACTACCGGGCCCACCCACCCAACACCCAGAGCCCTACACCCAACCCTACCCCAGCCCTAAGCCCTAGTACCGAGACCCACCATAGCCCCCCCCAGGCCCTAAACCCTAACACTGACCCCTACCCAGCCCTGAGCCCTAAGACCAACACCCCCCGCAGCCCCCCCAGGCCCCAAAACCCTAACACCGAACCCCTTCCCAGCCCTGAGCCCTAAGACCGAGACCCCCGCAGCCCCCCCAGGCCCCAAACTCTAACACCAACCCCTCCCCAGCCCTGAGCCCTAAGACCGAGACCCCCCACAGCCCCCCCCGCAAGCCCAAAACCCTACTAACGACCCCTCCCCAGCCCTGAACCCTAAGACCGAGACCCCCCCGCAGCCCCCAGGACCACAACCCTAACACCGACCCCTACCCAGCCCTGAGCCCTAAGACCGAGACCCCCCGCAGCCTCCCCCTAGCCACAAACCCTACAACCGACCCTACCCCAACCCTACGTCTAACTGCCCTGAGCCCTAAGGCCGACTACCGGGCCCACCCACCCAACACCCAGAGCCCTACACCCAACCCTACCCCAGCCCTAAGCCCTAGTACCGAGACCCGCCATAGCCCCCCCCCTGGCCCTAAACCCTAACACTGACCCCTACCCAGCCCTGAGCCCTAAGACCGACACCCCCCGCAGCCCCCCCAGGCCCCAAAACCCTAACACCGAACCCCTTTCCAGCCCTGAGCCCTAAGACCGAGACCCGCCATAGCCCCCCCCAGGCCCTAAACCCTATCACCGACCCCCTACCCAGCCCTGAGCCCTAAGACCAACACCCCCCGCAGCCCCCCCAGGCCCCAAAACCCTAACACCGAACCCCTTCCCAGCCCTGAGCCCTAAGACCGAGACCCCCGCAGCCCCCCCAGGCCCCAAACTCTAACACCAACCCCTCCCCAGCCCTGAGCCCTAAGACCGAGACCCCCCACAGCCCCCCCCGCAAGCCCAAAACCCTACTAACGACCCCTCCCCAGCCCTGAACCCTAAGACCGAGACCCCCCCGCAGCCCCCAGGACCACAACCCTAACACCGACCCCTACCCAGCCCTGAGCCCTAAGACCGAGACCCCCCGCAGCCTCCCCCTAGCCACAAACCCTACAACCGACCCTACCCCAACCCTACGTCTAACTGCCCTGAGCCCTAAGGCCGACTACCGGGCCCACCCACCCAACACCCAGAGCCCTACACCCAACCCTACCCCAGCCCTAAGCCCTAGTACCGAGACCCGCCATAGCCCCCCCCCTGGCCCTAAACCCTAACACTGACCCCTACCCAGCCCTGAGCCCTAAGACCGACACCCCCCGCAGCCCCCCCAGGCCCCAAAACCCTAACACCGAACCCCTTTCCAGCCCTGAGCCCTAAGACCGAGACCCGCCATAGCCCCCCCCAGGCCCTAAACCCTATCACCGACCCCCTACCCAGCCCTGAGCCCTAAGACCAACACCCCCCGCAGCCCCCCCAGGCCCCAAAACCCTAACACCGAACCCCTTCCCAGCCCTGAGCCCTAAGACCGAGACCCCCGCAGCCCCCCCAGGCCCCAAACTCTAACACCAACCCCTCCCCAGCCCTGAGCCCTAAGACCGACACCCCCCACAGCCCCCACCCCCAAGCCCAACACCCTACTAACGACCCCTCCCTAGCCCTGAACCCTAAGACCGAGACCCCCCCGCAGCCCCCAGGACCACAACCCTAACACCGACCCCTACCCAGCCCTGAGCCCTAAGACCGAGACCCCCCGCAGCCTCCCCCTAGCCACAAACCCTACAACCGACCCTACCCCAACCCTACGTCTAACTGCCCTGAGCCCTAAGGCCGACTACCGGGCCCACCCACCCAACACCCAGAGCCCTACACCCAACCCTACCCCAGCCCTAAGCCCTAGTACCGAGACCCGCCATAGCCCCCCCCCTGGCCCTAAACCCTAACACTGACCCCTACCCAGCCCTGAGCCCTAAGACCGACACCCCCCGCAGCCCCCCCAGGCCCCAAAACCCTAACACCGAACCCCTTTCCAGCCCTGAGCCCTAAGACCGAGACCCGCCATAGCCCCCCCCAGGCCCTAAACCCTATCACCGACCCCCTACCCAGCCCTGAGCCCTAAGACCAACACCCCCCGCAGCCCCCCCAGGCCCCAAAACCCTAACACCGAACCCCTTCCCAGCCCTGAGCCCTAAGACCAAGACCCCCGCAGCCCCCCCAGGCCCCAAACTCTAACACCAACCCCTCCCCAGCCCTGAGCCCTAAGACCGACACCCCCCACAGCCCCCACCCCCAAGCCCAACACCCTACTAACGACCCCTCCCTAGCCCTGAACCCTAAGACCGAGACCCCCCCGCAGCCCCCAGGACCACAACCCTAACACCGACCCCTACCCAGCCCTGAGCCCTAAGACCGAGACCCCCCGCAGCCTCCCCCTAGCCACAAACCCTACAACCGACCCTACCCCAACCCTACGTCTAACTGCCCTGAGCCCTAAGGCCGACTACCGGGCCCACCCACCCAACACCCAGAGCCCTACACCCAACCCTACCCCAGCCCTAAGCCCTAGTACCGAGACCCGCCATAGCCCCCCCCAGGCCCTAAACCCTATCACCGACCCCCTACCCAGCCCTGAGCCCTAAGACCAACACCCCCCGCAGCCCCCCCAGGCCCCAAAACCCTAACACCGAACCCCTTCCCAGCCCTGAGCCCTAAGACCGAGACCCCCGCAGCCCCCCCAGGCCCCAAACTCTAACACCAACCCCTCCCCAGCCCTGAGCCCTAAGACCGAGACCCCCCACAGCCCCCCCCGCAAGCCCAAAACCCTACTAACGACCCCTCCCCAGCCCTGAACCCTAAGACCGAGACCCCCCCGCAGCCCCCAGGACCACAACCCTAACACCGACCCCTACCCAGCCCTGAGCCCTAAGACCGAGACCCCCCGCAGCCTCCCCCTAGCCACAAACCCTACAACCGACCCTACCCCAACCCTACGTCTAACTGCCCTGAGCCCTAAGGCCGACTACCGGGCCCACCCACCCAACACCCAGAGCCCTACACCCAACCCTACCCCAGCCCTAAGCCCTAGTACCGAGACCCGCCATAGCCCCCCCCCTGGCCCTAAACCCTAACACTGACCCCTACCCAGCCCTGAGCCCTAAGACCGACACCCCCCGCAGCCCCCCCAGGCCCCAAAACCCTAACACCGAACCCCTTTCCAGCCCTGAGCCCTAAGACCGAGACCCGCCATAGCCCCCCCCAGGCCCTAAACCCTATCACCGACCCCCTACCCAGCCCTGAGCCCTAAGACCAACACCCCCCGCAGCCCCCCCAGGCCCCAAAACCCTAACACCGAACCCCTTCCCAGCCCTGAGCCCTAAGACCGAGACCCCCGCAGCCCCCCCAGGCCCCAAACTCTAACACCAACCCCTCCCCAGCCCTGAGCCCTAAGACCGACACCCCCCACAGCCCCCACCCCCAAGCCCAACACCCTACTAACGACCCCTCCCTAGCCCTGAACCCTAAGACCGAGACCCCCCCGCAGCCCCCAGGACCACAACCCTAACACCGACCCCTACCCAGCCCTGAGCCCTAAGACCGAGACCCCCCGCAGCCTCCCCCTAGCCACAAACCCTACAACCGACCCTACCCCAACCCTACGTCTAACTGCCCTGAGCCCTAAGGCCGACTACCGGGCCCACCCACCCAACACCCAGAGCCCTACACCCAACCCTACCCCAGCCCTAAGCCCTAGTACCGAGACCCGCCATAGCCCCCCCCCTGGCCCTAAACCCTAACACTGACCCCTACCCAGCCCTGAGCCCTAAGACCGACACCCCCCGCAGCCCCCCCAGGCCCCAAAACCCTAACACCGAACCCCTTTCCAGCCCTGAGCCCTAAGACCGAGACCCGCCATAGCCCCCCCCAGGCCCTAAACCCTATCACCGACCCCCTACCCAGCCCTGAGCCCTAAGACCAACACCCCCCGCAGCCCCCCCAGGCCCCAAAACCCTAACACCGAACCCCTTCCCAGCCCTGAGCCCTAAGACCAAGACCCCCGCAGCCCCCCCAGGCCCCAAACTCTAACACCAACCCCTCCCCAGCCCTGAGCCCTAAGACCGACACCCCCCACAGCCCCCACCCCCAAGCCCAACACCCTACTAACGACCCCTCCCTAGCCCTGAACCCTAAGACCGAGACCCCCCCGCAGCCCCCAGGACCACAACCCTAACACCGACCCCTACCCAGCCCTGAGCCCTAAGACCGAGACCCCCCGCAGCCTCCCCCTAGCCACAAACCCTACAACCGACCCTACCCCAACCCTACGTCTAACTGCCCTGAGCCCTAAGGCCGACTACCGGGCCCACCCACCCAACACCCAGAGCCCTACACCCAACCCTACCCCAGCCCTAAGCCCTAGTACCGAGACCCGCCATAGCCCCCCCCCTGGCCCTAAACCCTAACACTGACCCCTACCCAGCCCTGAGCCCTAAGACCGACACCCCCCGCAGCCCCCCCAGGCCCCAAAACCCTAACACCGAACCCCTTTCCAGCCCTGAGCCCTAAGACCGAGACCCGCCATAGCCCCCCCCAGGCCCTAAACCCTATCACCGACCCCCTACCCAGCCCTGAGCCCTAAGACCAACACCCCCCGCAGCCCCCCCAGGCCCCAAAACCCTAACACCGAACCCCTTCCCAGCCCTGAGCCCTAAGACCGAGACCCCCGCAGCCCCCCCAGGCCCCAAACTCTAACACCAACCCCTCCCCAGCCCTGAGCCCTAAGACCGACACCCCCCACAGCCCCCACCCCCAAGCCCAACACCCTACTAACGACCCCTCCCTAGCCCTGAACCCTAAGACCGAGACCCCCCCGCAGCCCCCAGGACCACAACCCTAACACCGACCCCTACCCAGCCCTGAGCCCTAAGACCGAGACCCCCCGCAGCCTCCCCCTAGCCACAAACCCTACAACCGACCCTACCCCAACCCTACGTCTAACTGCCCTGAGCCCTAAGGCCGACTACCGGGCCCACCCACCCAACACCCAGAGCCCTACACCCAACCCTACCCCAGCCCTAAGCCCTAGTACCGAGACCCGCCATAGCCCCCCCCCTGGCCCTAAACCCTAACACTGACCCCTACCCAGCCCTGAGCCCTAAGACCGACACCCCCCGCAGCCCCCCCAGGCCCCAAAACCCTAACACCGAACCCCTTTCCAGCCCTGAGCCCTAAGACCGAGACCCGCCATAGCCCCCCCCAGGCCCTAAACCCTATCACCGACCCCCTACCCAGCCCTGAGCCCTAAGACCAACACCCCCCGCAGCCCCCCCAGGCCCCAAAACCCTAACACCGAACCCCTTCCCAGCCCTGAGCCCTAAGACCGAGACCCCCGCAGCCCCCCCAGGCCCCAAACTCTAACACCAACCCCTCCCCAGCCCTGAGCCCTAAGACCGACACCCCCCACAGCCCCCACCCCCAAGCCCAACACCCTACTAACGACCCCTCCCTAGCCCTGAACCCTAAGACCGAGACCCCCCCGCAGCCCCCAGGACCACAACCCTAACACCGACCCCTACCCAGCCCTGAGCCCTAAGACCGAGACCCCCCGCAGCCTCCCCCTAGCCACAAACCCTACAACCGACCCTACCCCAACCCTACGTCTAACTGCCCTGAGCCCTAAGGCCGACTACCGGGCCCACCCACCCAACACCCAGAGCCCTACACCCAACCCTACCCCAGCCCTAAGCCCTAGTACCGAGACCCGCCATAGCCCCCCCCCTGGCCCTAAACCCTAACACTGACCCCTACCCAGCCCTGAGCCCTAAGACCGACACCCCCCGCAGCCCCCCCAGGCCCCAAAACCCTAACACCGAACCCCTTTCCAGCCCTGAGCCCTAAGACCGAGACCCGCCATAGCCCCCCCCAGGCCCTAAACCCTATCACCGACCCCCTACCCAGCCCTGAGCCCTAAGACCAACACCCCCCGCAGCCCCCCCAGGCCCCAAAACCCTAACACCGAACCCCTTCCCAGCCCTGAGCCCTAAGACCAAGACCCCCGCAGCCCCCCCAGGCCCCAAACTCTAACACCAACCCCTCCCCAGCCCTGAGCCCTAAGACCGACACCCCCCACAGCCCCCACCCCCAAGCCCAACACCCTACTAACGACCCCTCCCTAGCCCTGAACCCTAAGACCGAGACCCCCCCGCAGCCCCCAGGACCACAACCCTAACACCGACCCCTACCCAGCCCTGAGCCCTAAGACCGAGACCCCCCGCAGCCTCCCCCTAGCCACAAACCCTACAACCGACCCTACCCCAACCCTACGTCTAACTGCCCTGAGCCCTAAGGCCGACTACCGGGCCCACCCACCCAACACCCAGAGCCCTACACCCAACCCTACCCCAGCCCTAAGCCCTAGTACCGAGACCCGCCATAGCCCCCCCCAGGCCCTAAACCCTATCACCGACCCCCTACCCAGCCCTGAGCCCTAAGACCAACACCCCCCGCAGCCCCCCCAGGCCCCAAAACCCTAACACCGAACCCCTTCCCAGCCCTGAGCCCTAAGACCGAGACCCCCGCAGCCCCCCCAGGCCCCAAACTCTAACACCAACCCCTCCCCAGCCCTGAGCCCTAAGACCGAGACCCCCCACAGCCCCCCCCGCAAGCCCAAAACCCTACTAACGACCCCTCCCCAGCCCTGAACCCTAAGACCGAGACCCCCCCGCAGCCCCCAGGACCACAACCCTAACACCGACCCCTACCCAGCCCTGAGCCCTAAGACCGAGACCCCCCGCAGCCTCCCCCTAGCCACAAACCCTACAACCGACCCTACCCCAACCCTACGTCTAACTGCCCTGAGCCCTAAGGCCGACTACCGGGCCCACCCACCCAACACCCAGAGCCCTACACCCAACCCTACCCCAGCCCTAAGCCCTAGTACCGAGACCCGCCATAGCCCCCCCCCTGGCCCTAAACCCTAACACTGACCCCTACCCAGCCCTGAGCCCTAAGACCGACACCCCCCGCAGCCCCCCCAGGCCCCAAAACCCTAACACCGAACCCCTTTCCAGCCCTGAGCCCTAAGACCGAGACCCGCCATAGCCCCCCCCAGGCCCTAAACCCTATCACCGACCCCCTACCCAGCCCTGAGCCCTAAGACCAACACCCCCCGCAGCCCCCCCAGGCCCCAAAACCCTAACACCGAACCCCTTCCCAGCCCTGAGCCCTAAGACCGAGACCCCCGCAGCCCCCCCAGGCCCCAAACTCTAACACCAACCCCTCCCCAGCCCTGAGCCCTAAGACCGACACCCCCCACAGCCCCCACCCCCAAGCCCAACACCCTACTAACGACCCCTCCCTAGCCCTGAACCCTAAGACCGAGACCCCCCCGCAGCCCCCAGGACCACAACCCTAACACCGACCCCTACCCAGCCCTGAGCCCTAAGACCGAGACCCCCCGCAGCCTCCCCCTAGCCACAAACCCTACAACCGACCCTACCCCAACCCTACGTCTAACTGCCCTGAGCCCTAAGGCCGACTACCGGGCCCACCCACCCAACACCCAGAGCCCTACACCCAACCCTACCCCAGCCCTAAGCCCTAGTACCGAGACCCGCCATAGCCCCCCCCCTGGCCCTAAACCCTAACACTGACCCCTACCCAGCCCTGAGCCCTAAGACCGACACCCCCCGCAGCCCCCCCAGGCCCCAAAACCCTAACACCGAACCCCTTTCCAGCCCTGAGCCCTAAGACCGAGACCCGCCATAGCCCCCCCCAGGCCCTAAACCCTATCACCGACCCCCTACCCAGCCCTGAGCCCTAAGACCAACACCCCCCGCAGCCCCCCCAGGCCCCAAAACCCTAACACCGAACCCCTTCCCAGCCCTGAGCCCTAAGACCAAGACCCCCGCAGCCCCCCCAGGCCCCAAACTCTAACACCAACCCCTCCCCAGCCCTGAGCCCTAAGACCGACACCCCCCACAGCCCCCACCCCCAAGCCCAACACCCTACTAACGACCCCTCCCTAGCCCTGAACCCTAAGACCGAGACCCCCCCGCAGCCCCCAGGACCACAACCCTAACACCGACCCCTACCCAGCCCTGAGCCCTAAGACCGAGACCCCCCGCAGCCTCCCCCTAGCCACAAACCCTACAACCGACCCTACCCCAACCCTACGTCTAACTGCCCTGAGCCCTAAGGCCGACTACCGGGCCCACCCACCCAACACCCAGAGCCCTACACCCAACCCTACCCCAGCCCTAAGCCCTAGTACCGAGACCCGCCATAGCCCCCCCCCTGGCCCTAAACCCTAACACTGACCCCTACCCAGCCCTGAGCCCTAAGACCGACACCCCCCGCAGCCCCCCCAGGCCCCAAAACCCTAACACCGAACCCCTTTCCAGCCCTGAGCCCTAAGACCGAGACCCGCCATAGCCCCCCCCAGGCCCTAAACCCTATCACCGACCCCCTACCCAGCCCTGAGCCCTAAGACCAACACCCCCCGCAGCCCCCCCAGGCCCCAAAACCCTAACACCGAACCCCTTCCCAGCCCTGAGCCCTAAGACCGAGACCCCCGCAGCCCCCCCAGGCCCCAAACTCTAACACCAACCCCTCCCCAGCCCTGAGCCCTAAGACCGACACCCCCCACAGCCCCCACCCCCAAGCCCAACACCCTACTAACGACCCCTCCCTAGCCCTGAACCCTAAGACCGAGACCCCCCCGCAGCCCCCAGGACCACAACCCTAACACCGACCCCTACCCAGCCCTGAGCCCTAAGACCGAGACCCCCCGCAGCCTCCCCCTAGCCACAAACCCTACAACCGACCCTACCCCAACCCTACGTCTAACTGCCCTGAGCCCTAAGGCCGACTACCGGGCCCACCCACCCAACACCCAGAGCCCTACACCCAACCCTACCCCAGCCCTAAGCCCTAGTACCGAGACCCGCCATAGCCCCCCCCCTGGCCCTAAACCCTAACACTGACCCCTACCCAGCCCTGAGCCCTAAGACCGACACCCCCCGCAGCCCCCCCAGGCCCCAAAACCCTAACACCGAACCCCTTTCCAGCCCTGAGCCCTAAGACCGAGACCCGCCATAGCCCCCCCCAGGCCCTAAACCCTATCACCGACCCCCTACCCAGCCCTGAGCCCTAAGACCAACACCCCCCGCAGCCCCCCCAGGCCCCAAAACCCTAACACCGAACCCCTTCCCAGCCCTGAGCCCTAAGACCAAGACCCCCGCAGCCCCCCCAGGCCCCAAACTCTAACACCAACCCCTCCCCAGCCCTGAGCCCTAAGACCGACACCCCCCACAGCCCCCACCCCCAAGCCCAACACCCTACTAACGACCCCTCCCTAGCCCTGAACCCTAAGACCGAGACCCCCCCGCAGCCCCCAGGACCACAACCCTAACACCGACCCCTACCCAGCCCTGAGCCCTAAGACCGAGACCCCCCGCAGCCTCCCCCTAGCCACAAACCCTACAACCGACCCTACCCCAACCCTACGTCTAACTGCCCTGAGCCCTAAGGCCGACTACCGGGCCCACCCACCCAACACCCAGAGCCCTACACCCAACCCTACCCCAGCCCTAAGCCCTAGTACCGAGACCCGCCATAGCCCCCCCCAGGCCCTAAACCCTATCACCGACCCCCTACCCAGCCCTGAGCCCTAAGACCAACACCCCCCGCAGCCCCCCCAGGCCCCAAAACCCTAACACCGAACCCCTTCCCAGCCCTGAGCCCTAAGACCGAGACCCCCGCAGCCCCCCCAGGCCCCAAACTCTAACACCAACCCCTCCCCAGCCCTGAGCCCTAAGACCGAGACCCCCCACAGCCCCCCCCGCAAGCCCAAAACCCTACTAACGACCCCTCCCCAGCCCTGAACCCTAAGACCGAGACCCCCCCGCAGCCCCCAGGACCACAACCCTAACACCGACCCCTACCCAGCCCTGAGCCCTAAGACCGAGACCCCCCGCAGCCTCCCCCTAGCCACAAACCCTACAACCGACCCTACCCCAACCCTACGTCTAACTGCCCTGAGCCCTAAGGCCGACTACCGGGCCCACCCACCCAACACCCAGAGCCCTACACCCAACCCTACCCCAGCCCTAAGCCCTAGTACCGAGACCCGCCATAGCCCCCCCCCTGGCCCTAAACCCTAACACTGACCCCTACCCAGCCCTGAGCCCTAAGACCGACACCCCCCGCAGCCCCCCCAGGCCCCAAAACCCTAACACCGAACCCCTTTCCAGCCCTGAGCCCTAAGACCGAGACCCGCCATAGCCCCCCCCAGGCCCTAAACCCTATCACCGACCCCCTACCCAGCCCTGAGCCCTAAGACCAACACCCCCCGCAGCCCCCCCAGGCCCCAAAACCCTAACACCGAACCCCTTCCCAGCCCTGAGCCCTAAGACCGAGACCCCCGCAGCCCCCCCAGGCCCCAAACTCTAACACCAACCCCTCCCCAGCCCTGAGCCCTAAGACCGAGACCCCCCACAGCCCCCCCCGCAAGCCCAAAACCCTACTAACGACCCCTCCCCAGCCCTGAACCCTAAGACCGAGACCCCCCCGCAGCCCCCAGGACCACAACCCTAACACCGACCCCTACCCAGCCCTGAGCCCTAAGACCGAGACCCCCCGCAGCCTCCCCCTAGCCACAAACCCTACAACCGACCCTACCCCAACCCTACGTCTAACTGCCCTGAGCCCTAAGGCCGACTACCGGGCCCACCCACCCAACACCCAGAGCCCTACACCCAACCCTACCCCAGCCCTAAGCCCTAGTACCGAGACCCGCCATAGCCCCCCCCCTGGCCCTAAACCCTAACACTGACCCCTACCCAGCCCTGAGCCCTAAGACCGACACCCCCCGCAGCCCCCCCAGGCCCCAAAACCCTAACACCGAACCCCTTTCCAGCCCTGAGCCCTAAGACCGAGACCCGCCATAGCCCCCCCCAGGCCCTAAACCCTATCACCGACCCCCTACCCAGCCCTGAGCCCTAAGACCAACACCCCCCGCAGCCCCCCCAGGCCCCAAAACCCTAACACCGAACCCCTTCCCAGCCCTGAGCCCTAAGACCGAGACCCCCGCAGCCCCCCCAGGCCCCAAACTCTAACACCAACCCCTCCCCAGCCCTGAGCCCTAAGACCGAGACCCCCCACAGCCCCCCCCGCAAGCCCAAAACCCTACTAACGACCCCTCCCCAGCCCTGAACCCTAAGACCGAGACCCCCCCGCAGCCCCCAGGACCACAACCCTAACACCGACCCCTACCCAGCCCTGAGCCCTAAGACCGAGACCCCCCGCAGCCTCCCCCTAGCCACAAACCCTACAACCGACCCTACCCCAACCCTACGTCTAACTGCCCTGAGCCCTAAGGCCGACTACCGGGCCCACCCACCCAACACCCAGAGCCCTACACCCAACCCTACCCCAGCCCTAAGCCCTAGTACCGAGACCCGCCATAGCCCCCCCCCTGGCCCTAAACCCTAACACTGACCCCTACCCAGCCCTGAGCCCTAAGACCGACACCCCCCGCAGCCCCCCCAGGCCCCAAAACCCTAACACCGAACCCCTTTCCAGCCCTGAGCCCTAAGACCGAGACCCGCCATAGCCCCCCCCAGGCCCTAAACCCTATCACCGACCCCCTACCCAGCCCTGAGCCCTAAGACCAACACCCCCCGCAGCCCCCCCAGGCCCCAAAACCCTAACACCGAACCCCTTCCCAGCCCTGAGCCCTAAGACCAAGACCCCCGCAGCCCCCCCAGGCCCCAAACTCTAACACCAACCCCTCCCCAGCCCTGAGCCCTAAGACCGACACCCCCCACAGCCCCCACCCCCAAGCCCAACACCCTACTAACGACCCCTCCCTAGCCCTGAACCCTAAGACCGAGACCCCCCCGCAGCCCCCAGGACCACAACCCTAACACCGACCCCTACCCAGCCCTGAGCCCTAAGACCGAGACCCCCCGCAGCCTCCCCCTAGCCACAAACCCTACAACCGACCCTACCCCAACCCTACGTCTAACTGCCCTGAGCCCTAAGGCCGACTACCGGGCCCACCCACCCAACACCCAGAGCCCTACACCCAACCCTACCCCAGCCCTAAGCCCTAGTACCGAGACCCGCCATAGCCCCCCCCCTGGCCCTAAACCCTAACACTGACCCCTACCCAGCCCTGAGCCCTAAGACCGACACCCCCCGCAGCCCCCCCAGGCCCCAAAACCCTAACACCGAACCCCTTTCCAGCCCTGAGCCCTAAGACCGAGACCCGCCATAGCCCCCCCCAGGCCCTAAACCCTATCACCGACCCCCTACCCAGCCCTGAGCCCTAAGACCGACACCCCCCGCAGCCCCCCCAGGCCCCAAAACCCTAACACCGAACCCCTTTCCAGCCCTGAGCCCTAAGACCGAGACCCGCCATAGCCCCCCCCAGGCCCTAAACCCTATCACCGACCCCCTACCCAGCCCTGAGCCCTAAGACCGACACCCCCCGCAGCCCCCCCAGGCCCCAAAACCCTAACACCGAACCCCTTTCCAGCCCTGAGCCCTAAGACCGAGACCCGCCATAGCCCCCCCCAGGCCCTAAACCCTATCACCGACCCCCTACCCAGCCCTGAGCCCTAAGACCAACACCCCCCGCAGCCCCCCCAGGCCCCAAAACCCTAACACCGAACCCCTTCCCAGCCCTGAGCCCTAAGACCGAGACCCCCGCAGCCCCCCCAGGCCCTAAACCCTAACACCGACCCCTACCCAGCCCTGAGCCCTAAGACCGACACCCCCCACAGCCCCCACCCCCAAGCCCAACACCCTACTAACGACCCCTCCCTAGCCCTGAACCCTAAGACCGAGACCCCCCCGCAGCCCCCAGGACCACAACCCTAACACCGACCCCTACCCAGCCCTGAGCCCTAAGACCGAGACCCCCCGCAGCCTCCCCCTAGCCACAAACCCTACAACCGACCCTACCCCAACCCTACGTCTAACTGCCCTGAGCCCTAAGGCCGACTACCGGGCCCACCCACCCAACACCCAGAGCCCTACACCCAACCCTACCCCAGCCCTAAGCCCTAGTACCGAGACCCGCCATAGCCCCCCCCCTGGCCCTAAACCCTAACACTGACCCCTACCCAGCCCTGAGCCCTAAGACCGACACCCCCCGCAGCCCCCCCAGGCCCCAAAACCCTAACACCGAACCCCTTTCCAGCCCTGAGCCCTAAGACCGAGACCCGCCATAGCCCCCCCCAGGCCCTAAACCCTATCACCGACCCCCTACCCAGCCCTGAGCCCTAAGACCGACACCCCCCGCAGCCCCCCCAGGCCCCAAAACCCTAACACCGAACCCCTTCCCAGCCCTGAGCCCTAAGACCAAGACCCCCGCAGCCCCCCCAGGCCCCAAACTCTAACACCAACCCCTCCCCAGCCCTGAGCCCTAAGACCGACACCCCCCACAGCCCCCACCCCCAAGCCCAACACCCTACTAACGACCCCTCCCTAGCCCTGAACCCTAAGACCGAGACCCCCCCGCAGCCCCCAGGACCACAACCCTAACACCGACCCCTACCCAGCCCTGAGCCCTAAGACCGAGACCCCCCGCAGCCTCCCCCTAGCCACAAACCCTACAACCGACCCTACCCCAACCCTACGTCTAACTGCCCTGAGCCCTAAGGCCGACTACCGGGCCCACCCACCCAACACCCAGAGCCCTACACCCAACCCTACCCCAGCCCTAAGCCCTAGTACCGAGACCCGCCATAGCCCCCCCCCTGGCCCTAAACCCTAACACTGACCCCTACCCAGCCCTGAGCCCTAAGACCGACACCCCCCGCAGCCCCCCCAGGCCCCAAAACCCTAACACCGAACCCCTTTCCAGCCCTGAGCCCTAAGACCGAGACCCGCCATAGCCCCCCCCAGGCCCTAAACCCTATCACCGACCCCCTACCCAGCCCTGAGCCCTAAGACCAACACCCCCCGCAGCCCCCCCAGGCCCCAAAACCCTAACACCGAACCCCTTCCCAGCCCTGAGCCCTAAGACCGAGACCCCCGCAGCCCCCCCAGGCCCCAAACTCTAACACCAACCCCTCCCCAGCCCTGAGCCCTAAGACCGAGACCCCCCACAGCCCCCCCCGCAAGCCCAAAACCCTACTAACGACCCCTCCCCAGCCCTGAACCCTAAGACCGAGACCCCCCCGCAGCCCCCAGGACCACAACCCTAACACCGACCCCTACCCAGCCCTGAGCCCTAAGACCGAGACCCCCCGCAGCCTCCCCCTAGCCACAAACCCTACAACCGACCCTACCCCAACCCTACGTCTAACTGCCCTGAGCCCTAAGGCCGACTACCGGGCCCACCCACCCAACACCCAGAGCCCTACACCCAACCCTACCCCAGCCCTAAGCCCTAGTACCGAGACCCGCCATAGCCCCCCCCCTGGCCCTAAACCCTAACACTGACCCCTACCCAGCCCTGAGCCCTAAGACCGACACCCCCCGCAGCCCCCCCAGGCCCCAAAACCCTAACACCGAACCCCTTTCCAGCCCTGAGCCCTAAGACCGAGACCCGCCATAGCCCCCCCCAGGCCCTAAACCCTATCACCGACCCCCTACCCAGCCCTGAGCCCTAAGACCAACACCCCCCGCAGCCCCCCCAGGCCCCAAAACCCTAACACCGAACCCCTTCCCAGCCCTGAGCCCTAAGACCGAGACCCCCGCAGCCCCCCCAGGCCCCAAACTCTAACACCAACCCCTCCCCAGCCCTGAGCCCTAAGACCGAGACCCCCCACAGCCCCCCCCGCAAGCCCAAAACCCTACTAACGACCCCTCCCCAGCCCTGAACCCTAAGACCGAGACCCCCCCGCAGCCCCCAGGACCACAACCCTAACACCGACCCCTACCCAGCCCTGAGCCCTAAGACCGAGACCCCCCGCAGCCTCCCCCTAGCCACAAACCCTACAACCGACCCTACCCCAACCCTACGTCTAACTGCCCTGAGCCCTAAGGCCGACTACCGGGCCCACCCACCCAACACCCAGAGCCCTACACCCAACCCTACCCCAGCCCTAAGCCCTAGTACCGAGACCCGCCATAGCCCCCCCCCTGGCCCTAAACCCTAACACTGACCCCTACCCAGCCCTGAGCCCTAAGACCGACACCCCCCGCAGCCCCCCCAGGCCCCAAAACCCTAACACCGAACCCCTTTCCAGCCCTGAGCCCTAAGACCGAGACCCGCCATAGCCCCCCCCAGGCCCTAAACCCTATCACCGACCCCCTACCCAGCCCTGAGCCCTAAGACCAACACCCCCCGCAGCCCCCCCAGGCCCCAAAACCCTAACACCGAACCCCTTCCCAGCCCTGAGCCCTAAGACCGAGACCCCCGCAGCCCCCCCAGGCCCCAAACTCTAACACCAACCCCTCCCCAGCCCTGAGCCCTAAGACCGACACCCCCCACAGCCCCCACCCCCAAGCCCAACACCCTACTAACGACCCCTCCCTAGCCCTGAACCCTAAGACCGAGACCCCCCCGCAGCCCCCAGGACCACAACCCTAACACCGACCCCTACCCAGCCCTGAGCCCTAAGACCGAGACCCCCCGCAGCCTCCCCCTAGCCACAAACCCTACAACCGACCCTACCCCAACCCTACGTCTAACTGCCCTGAGCCCTAAGGCCGACTACCGGGCCCACCCACCCAACACCCAGAGCCCTACACCCAACCCTACCCCAGCCCTAAGCCCTAGTACCGAGACCCGCCATAGCCCCCCCCCTGGCCCTAAACCCTAACACTGACCCCTACCCAGCCCTGAGCCCTAAGACCGACACCCCCCGCAGCCCCCCCAGGCCCCAAAACCCTAACACCGAACCCCTTTCCAGCCCTGAGCCCTAAGACCGAGACCCGCCATAGCCCCCCCCAGGCCCTAAACCCTATCACCGACCCCCTACCCAGCCCTGAGCCCTAAGACCAACACCCCCCGCAGCCCCCCCAGGCCCCAAAACCCTAACACCGAACCCCTTCCCAGCCCTGAGCCCTAAGACCAAGACCCCCGCAGCCCCCCCAGGCCCCAAACTCTAACACCAACCCCTCCCCAGCCCTGAGCCCTAAGACCGACACCCCCCACAGCCCCCACCCCCAAGCCCAACACCCTACTAACGACCCCTCCCTAGCCCTGAACCCTAAGACCGAGACCCCCCCGCAGCCCCCAGGACCACAACCCTAACACCGACCCCTACCCAGCCCTGAGCCCTAAGACCGAGACCCCCCGCAGCCTCCCCCTAGCCACAAACCCTACAACCGACCCTACCCCAACCCTACGTCTAACTGCCCTGAGCCCTAAGGCCGACTACCGGGCCCACCCAGAGCCCTACACCCAACCCTACCCCAGCCCTAAGCCCTAGTACCGAGACCCACCATAGCCCCCCCCAGGCCCTAAACCCTATCACCGACCCCCTACCCAGCCCTGAGCCCTAAGACCAACACCCCCCGCAGCCCCCCCAGGCCCCAAAACCCTAACACCGAACCCCTTCCCAGCCCTGAGCCCTAAGACCAAGACCCCCGCAGCCCCCCCAGGCCCCAAACTCTAACACCAACCCCTCCCCAGCCCTGAGCCCTAAGACCGACACCCCCCACAGCCCCCACCCCCAAGCCCAACACCCTACTAACGACCCCTCCCTAGCCCTGAACCCTAAGACCGAGACCCCCCCGCAGCCCCCAGGACCACAACCCTAACACCGACCCCTACCCAGCCCTGAGCCCTAAGACCGAGACCCCCCGCAGCCTCCCCCTAGCCACAAACCCTACAACCGACCCTACCCCAACCCTACGTCTAACTGCCCTGAGCCCTAAGGCCGACTACCGGGCCCACCCACCCAACACCCAGAGCCCTACACCCAACCCTACCCCAGCCCTAAGCCCTAGTACCGAGACCCGCCATAGCCCCCCCCCTGGCCCTAAACCCTAACACTGACCCCTACCCAGCCCTGAGCCCTAAGACCGACACCCCCCGCAGCCCCCCCAGGCCCCAAAACCCTAACACCGAACCCCTTTCCAGCCCTGAGCCCTAAGACCGAGACCCGCCATAGCCCCCCCCAGGCCCTAAACCCTATCACCGACCCCCTACCCAGCCCTGAGCCCTAAGACCAACACCCCCCGCAGCCCCCCCAGGCCCCAAAACCCTAACACCGAACCCCTTCCCAGCCCTGAGCCCTAAGACCGAGACCCCCGCAGCCCCCCCAGGCCCCAAACTCTAACACCAACCCCTCCCCAGCCCTGAGCCCTAAGACCGAGACCCCCCACAGCCCCCCCCGCAAGCCCAAAACCCTACTAACGACCCCTCCCCAGCCCTGAACCCTAAGACCGAGACCCCCCCGCAGCCCCCAGGACCACAACCCTAACACCGACCCCTACCCAGCCCTGAGCCCTAAGACCGAGACCCCCCGCAGCCTCCCCCTAGCCACAAACCCTACAACCGACCCTACCCCAACCCTACGTCTAACTGCCCTGAGCCCTAAGGCCGACTACCGGGCCCACCCACCCAACACCCAGAGCCCTACACCCAACCCTACCCCAGCCCTAAGCCCTAGTACCGAGACCCGCCATAGCCCCCCCCCTGGCCCTAAACCCTAACACTGACCCCTACCCAGCCCTGAGCCCTAAGACCGACACCCCCCGCAGCCCCCCCAGGCCCCAAAACCCTAACACCGAACCCCTTTCCAGCCCTGAGCCCTAAGACCGAGACCCGCCATAGCCCCCCCCAGGCCCTAAACCCTATCACCGACCCCCTACCCAGCCCTGAGCCCTAAGACCGACACCCCCCGCAGCCCCCCCAGGCCCCAAAACCCTAACACCGAACCCCTTCCCAGCCCTGAGCCCTAAGACCAAGACCCCCGCAGCCCCCCCAGGCCCCAAACTCTAACACCAACCCCTCCCCAGCCCTGAGCCCTAAGACCGACACCCCCCACAGCCCCCACCCCCAAGCCCAACACCCTACTAACGACCCCTCCCTAGCCCTGAACCCTAAGACCGAGACCCCCCCGCAGCCCCCAGGACCACAACCCTAACACCGACCCCTACCCAGCCCTGAGCCCTAAGACCGAGACCCCCCGCAGCCTCCCCCTAGCCACAAACCCTACAACCGACCCTACCCCAACCCTACGTCTAACTGCCCTGAGCCCTAAGGCCGACTACCGGGCCCACCCACCCAACACCCAGAGCCCTACACCCAACCCTACCCCAGCCCTAAGCCCTAGTACCGAGACCCGCCATAGCCCCCCCCCTGGCCCTAAACCCTAACACTGACCCCTACCCAGCCCTGAGCCCTAAGACCGACACCCCCCGCAGCCCCCCCAGGCCCCAAAACCCTAACACCGAACCCCTTTCCAGCCCTGAGCCCTAAGACCGAGACCCGCCATAGCCCCCCCCAGGCCCTAAACCCTATCACCGACCCCCTACCCAGCCCTGAGCCCTAAGACCAACACCCCCCGCAGCCCCCCCAGGCCCCAAAACCCTAACACCGAACCCCTTCCCAGCCCTGAGCCCTAAGACCAAGACCCCCGCAGCCCCCCCAGGCCCCAAACTCTAACACCAACCCCTCCCCAGCCCTGAGCCCTAAGACCGACACCCCCCACAGCCCCCACCCCCAAGCCCAACACCCTACTAACGACCCCTCCCTAGCCCTGAACCCTAAGACCGAGACCCCCCCGCAGCCCCCAGGACCACAACCCTAACACCGACCCCTACCCAGCCCTGAGCCCTAAGACCGAGACCCCCCGCAGCCTCCCCCTAGCCACAAACCCTACAACCGACCCTACCCCAACCCTACGTCTAACTGCCCTGAGCCCTAAGGCCGACTACCGGGCCCACCCAGAGCCCTACACCCAACCCTACCCCAGCCCTAAGCCCTAGTACCGAGACCCACCATAGCCCCCCCCAGGCCCTAAACCCTATCACCGACCCCCTACCCAGCCCTGAGCCCTAAGACCAACACCCCCCGCAGCCCCCCCAGGCCCCAAAACCCTAACACCGAACCCCTTCCCAGCCCTGAGCCCTAAGACCAAGACCCCCGCAGCCCCCCCAGGCCCCAAACTCTAACACCAACCCCTCCCCAGCCCTGAGCCCTAAGACCGACACCCCCCACAGCCCCCACCCCCAAGCCCAACACCCTACTAACGACCCCTCCCTAGCCCTGAACCCTAAGACCGAGACCCCCCCGCAGCCCCCAGGACCACAACCCTAACACCGACCCCTACCCAGCCCTGAGCCCTAAGACCGAGACCCCCCGCAGCCTCCCCCTAGCCACAAACCCTACAACCGACCCTACCCCAACCCTACGTCTAACTGCCCTGAGCCCTAAGGCCGACTACCGGGCCCACCCAGAGCCCTACACCCAACCCTACCCCAGCCCTAAGCCCTAGTACCGAGACCCACCATAGCCCCCCCCAGGCCCTAAACCCTATCACCGACCCCCTACCCAGCCCTGAGCCCTAAGACCAACACCCCCCGCAGCCCCCCCAGGCCCCAAAACCCTAACACCGAACCCCTTCCCAGCCCTGAGCCCTAAGACCAAGACCCCCGCAGCCCCCCCAGGCCCCAAACTCTAACACCAACCCCTCCCCAGCCCTGAGCCCTAAGACCGACACCCCCCACAGCCCCCACCCCCAAGCCCAACACCCTACTAACGACCCCTCCCTAGCCCTGAACCCTAAGACCGAGACCCCCCCGCAGCCCCCAGGACCACAACCCTAACACCGACCCCTACCCAGCCCTGAGCCCTAAGACCGAGACCCCCCGCAGCCTCCCCCTAGCCACAAACCCTACAACCGACCCTACCCCAACCCTACGTCTAACTGCCCTGAGCCCTAAGGCCGACTACCGGGCCCACCCACCCAACACCCAGAGCCCTACACCCAACCCTACCCCAGCCCTAAGCCCTAGTACCGAGACCCGCCATAGCCCCCCCCCTGGCCCTAAACCCTAACACTGACCCCTACCCAGCCCTGAGCCCTAAGACCGACACCCCCCGCAGCCCCCCCAGGCCCCAAAACCCTAACACCGAACCCCTTTCCAGCCCTGAGCCCTAAGACCGAGACCCGCCATAGCCCCCCCCAGGCCCTAAACCCTATCACCGACCCCCTACCCAGCCCTGAGCCCTAAGACCGACACCCCCCGCAGCCCCCCCAGGCCCCAAAACCCTAACACCGAACCCCTTCCCAGCCCTGAGCCCTAAGACCAAGACCCCCGCAGCCCCCCCAGGCCCCAAACTCTAACACCAACCCCTCCCCAGCCCTGAGCCCTAAGACCGACACCCCCCACAGCCCCCACCCCCAAGCCCAACACCCTACTAACGACCCCTCCCTAGCCCTGAACCCTAAGACCGAGACCCCCCCGCAGCCCCCAGGACCACAACCCTAACACCGACCCCTACCCAGCCCTGAGCCCTAAGACCGAGACCCCCCGCAGCCTCCCCCTAGCCACAAACCCTACAACCGACCCTACCCCAACCCTACGTCTAACTGCCCTGAGCCCTAAGGCCGACTACCGGGCCCACCCACCCAACACCCAGAGCCCTACACCCAACCCTACCCCAGCCCTAAGCCCTAGTACCGAGACCCGCCATAGCCCCCCCCCTGGCCCTAAACCCTAACACTGACCCCTACCCAGCCCTGAGCCCTAAGACCGACACCCCCCGCAGCCCCCCCAGGCCCCAAAACCCTAACACCGAACCCCTTTCCAGCCCTGAGCCCTAAGACCGAGACCCGCCATAGCCCCCCCCAGGCCCTAAACCCTATCACCGACCCCCTACCCAGCCCTGAGCCCTAAGACCAACACCCCCCGCAGCCCCCCCAGGCCCCAAAACCCTAACACCGAACCCCTTCCCAGCCCTGAGCCCTAAGACCAAGACCCCCGCAGCCCCCCCAGGCCCCAAACTCTAACACCAACCCCTCCCCAGCCCTGAGCCCTAAGACCGACACCCCCCACAGCCCCCACCCCCAAGCCCAACACCCTACTAACGACCCCTCCCTAGCCCTGAACCCTAAGACCGAGACCCCCCCGCAGCCCCCAGGACCACAACCCTAACACCGACCCCTACCCAGCCCTGAGCCCTAAGACCGAGACCCCCCGCAGCCTCCCCCTAGCCACAAACCCTACAACCGACCCTACCCCAACCCTACGTCTAACTGCCCTGAGCCCTAAGGCCGACTACCGGGCCCACCCACCCAACACCCAGAGCCCTACACCCAACCCTACCCCAGCCCTAAGCCCTAGTACCGAGACCCGCCATAGCCCCCCCCCTGGCCCTAAACCCTAACACTGACCCCTACCCAGCCCTGAGCCCTAAGACCGACACCCCCCGCAGCCCCCCCAGGCCCCAAAACCCTAACACCGAACCCCTTTCCAGCCCTGAGCCCTAAGACCGAGACCCGCCATAGCCCCCCCCAGGCCCTAAACCCTATCACCGACCCCCTACCCAGCCCTGAGCCCTAAGACCGACACCCCCCGCAGCCCCCCCAGGCCCCAAAACCCTAACACCGAACCCCTTTCCAGCCCTGAGCCCTAAGACCGAGACCCGCCATAGCCCCCCCCAGGCCCTAAACCCTATCACCGACCCCCTACCCAGCCCTGAGCCCTAAGACCAACACCCCCCGCAGCCCCCCCAGGCCCCAAAACCCTAACACCGAACCCCTTCCCAGCCCTGAGCCCTAAGACCGAGACCCCCGCAGCCCCCCCAGGCCCCAAACTCTAACACCAACCCCTCCCCAGCCCTGAGCCCTAAGACCGACACCCCCCACAGCCCCCCCCGCAAGCCCAAAACCCTACTAACGACCCCTCCCCAGCCCTGAACCCTAAGACCGAGACCCCCCCGCAGCCCCCAGGACCACAACCCTAACACCGACCCCTACCCAGCCCTGAGCCCTAAGACCGAGACCCCCCGCAGCCTCCCCCTAGCCACAAACCCTACAACCGACCCTACCCCAACCCTACGTCTAACTGCCCTGAGCCCTAAGGCCGACTACCGGGCCCACCCACCCAACACCCAGAGCCCTACACCCAACCCTACCCCAGCCCTAAGCCCTAGTACCGAGACCCGCCATAGCCCCCCCCCTGGCCCTAAACCCTAACACTGACCCCTACCCAGCCCTGAGCCCTAAGACCGACACCCCCCGCAGCCCCCCCAGGCCCCAAAACCCTAACACCGAACCCCTTTCCAGCCCTGAGCCCTAAGACCGAGACCCGCCATAGCCCCCCCCAGGCCCTAAACCCTATCACCGACCCCCTACCCAGCCCTGAGCCCTAAGACCAACACCCCCCGCAGCCCCCCCAGGCCCCAAAACCCTAACACCGAACCCCTTCCCAGCCCTGAGCCCTAAGACCGAGACCCCCGCAGCCCCCCCAGGCCCCAAACTCTAACACCAACCCCTCCCCAGCCCTGAGCCCTAAGACCGAGACCCCCCACAGCCCCCCCCGCAAGCCCAAAACCCTACTAACGACCCCTCCCCAGCCCTGAACCCTAAGACCGAGACCCCCCCGCAGCCCCCAGGACCACAACCCTAACACCGACCCCTACCCAGCCCTGAGCCCTAAGACCGAGACCCCCCGCAGCCTCCCCCTAGCCACAAACCCTACAACCGACCCTACCCCAACCCTACGTCTAACTGCCCTGAGCCCTAAGGCCGACTACCGGGCCCACCCAGAGCCCTACACCCAACCCTACCCCAGCCCTAAGCCCTAGTACCGAGACCCACCATAGCCCCCCCCAGGCCCTAAACCCTAACACCGACCCCTACCCAGCCCTGAGCCCTAAGACCGACACCCCCCACAGCCCCCACCCCCAAGCCCAACACCCTACTAACGACCCCTCCCTAGCCCTGAACCCTAAGACCGAGACCCCCCCGCAGCCCCCAGGACCACAACCCTAACACCGACCCCTACCCAGCCCTGAGCCCTAAGACCGAGACCCCCCGCAGCCTCCCCCTAGCCACAAACCCTACAACCGACCCTACCCCAACCCTACGTCTAACTGCCCTGAGCCCTAAGGCCGACTACCGGGCCCACCCAGAGCCCTACACCCAACCCTACCCCAGCCCTAAGCCCTAGTACCGAGACCCACCATAGCCCCCCCCAGGCCCTAAACCCTATCACCGACCCCCTACCCAGCCCTGAGCCCTAAGACCAACACCCCCCGCAGCCCCCCCAGGCCCCAAAACCCTAACACCGAACCCCTTCCCAGCCCTGAGCCCTAAGACCAAGACCCCCGCAGCCCCCCCAGGCCCCAAACTCTAACACCAACCCCTCCCCAGCCCTGAGCCCTAAGACCGACACCCCCCACAGCCCCCACCCCCAAGCCCAACACCCTACTAACGACCCCTCCCTAGCCCTGAACCCTAAGACCGAGACCCCCCCGCAGCCCCCAGGACCACAACCCTAACACCGACCCCTACCCAGCCCTGAGCCCTAAGACCGAGACCCCCCGCAGCCTCCCCCTAGCCACAAACCCTACAACCGACCCTACCCCAACCCTACGTCTAACTGCCCTGAGCCCTAAGGCCGACTACCGGGCCCACCCACCCAACACCCAGAGCCCTACACCCAACCCTACCCCAGCCCTAAGCCCTAGTACCGAGACCCGCCATAGCCCCCCCCCTGGCCCTAAACCCTAACACTGACCCCTACCCAGCCCTGAGCCCTAAGACCGACACCCCCCGCAGCCCCCCCAGGCCCCAAAACCCTAACACCGAACCCCTTTCCAGCCCTGAGCCCTAAGACCGAGACCCGCCATAGCCCCCCCCAGGCCCTAAACCCTATCACCGACCCCCTACCCAGCCCTGAGCCCTAAGACCAACACCCCCCGCAGCCCCCCCAGGCCCCAAAACCCTAACACCGAACCCCTTCCCAGCCCTGAGCCCTAAGACCAAGACCCCCGCAGCCCCCCCAGGCCCCAAACTCTAACACCAACCCCTCCCCAGCCCTGAGCCCTAAGACCGACACCCCCCACAGCCCCCACCCCCAAGCCCAACACCCTACTAACGACCCCTCCCTAGCCCTGAACCCTAAGACCGAGACCCCCCCGCAGCCCCCAGGACCACAACCCTAACACCGACCCCTACCCAGCCCTGAGCCCTAAGACCGAGACCCCCCGCAGCCTCCCCCTAGCCACAAACCCTACAACCGACCCTACCCCAACCCTACGTCTAACTGCCCTGAGCCCTAAGGCCGACTACCGGGCCCACCCACCCAACACCCAGAGCCCTACACCCAACCCTACCCCAGCCCTAAGCCCTAGTACCGAGACCCGCCATAGCCCCCCCCCTGGCCCTAAACCCTAACACTGACCCCTACCCAGCCCTGAGCCCTAAGACCGACACCCCCCGCAGCCCCCCCAGGCCCCAAAACCCTAACACCGAACCCCTTTCCAGCCCTGAGCCCTAAGACCGAGACCCGCCATAGCCCCCCCCAGGCCCTAAACCCTATCACCGACCCCCTACCCAGCCCTGAGCCCTAAGACCGACACCCCCCGCAGCCCCCCCAGGCCCCAAAACCCTAACACCGAACCCCTTTCCAGCCCTGAGCCCTAAGACCGAGACCCGCCATAGCCCCCCCCAGGCCCTAAACCCTATCACCGACCCCCTACCCAGCCCTGAGCCCTAAGACCAACACCCCCCGCAGCCCCCCCAGGCCCCAAAACCCTAACACCGAACCCCTTCCCAGCCCTGAGCCCTAAGACCGAGACCCCCGCAGCCCCCCCAGGCCCCAAACTCTAACACCAACCCCTCCCCAGCCCTGAGCCCTAAGACCGACACCCCCCACAGCCCCCCCCGCAAGCCCAAAACCCTACTAACGACCCCTCCCCAGCCCTGAACCCTAAGACCGAGACCCCCCCGCAGCCCCCAGGACCACAACCCTAACACCGACCCCTACCCAGCCCTGAGCCCTAAGACCGAGACCCCCCGCAGCCTCCCCCTAGCCACAAACCCTACAACCGACCCTACCCCAACCCTACGTCTAACTGCCCTGAGCCCTAAGGCCGACTACCGGGCCCACCCACCCAACACCCAGAGCCCTACACCCAACCCTACCCCAGCCCTAAGCCCTAGTACCGAGACCCGCCATAGCCCCCCCCCTGGCCCTAAACCCTAACACTGACCCCTACCCAGCCCTGAGCCCTAAGACCGACACCCCCCGCAGCCCCCCCAGGCCCCAAAACCCTAACACCGAACCCCTTTCCAGCCCTGAGCCCTAAGACCGAGACCCGCCATAGCCCCCCCCAGGCCCTAAACCCTATCACCGACCCCCTACCCAGCCCTGAGCCCTAAGACCAACACCCCCCGCAGCCCCCCCAGGCCCCAAAACCCTAACACCGAACCCCTTCCCAGCCCTGAGCCCTAAGACCGAGACCCCCGCAGCCCCCCCAGGCCCCAAACTCTAACACCAACCCCTCCCCAGCCCTGAGCCCTAAGACCGAGACCCCCCACAGCCCCCCCCGCAAGCCCAAAACCCTACTAACGACCCCTCCCCAGCCCTGAACCCTAAGACCGAGACCCCCCCGCAGCCCCCAGGACCACAACCCTAACACCGACCCCTACCCAGCCCTGAGCCCTAAGACCGAGACCCCCCGCAGCCTCCCCCTAGCCACAAACCCTACAACCGACCCTACCCCAACCCTACGTCTAACTGCCCTGAGCCCTAAGGCCGACTACCGGGCCCACCCAGAGCCCTACACCCAACCCTACCCCAGCCCTAAGCCCTAGTACCGAGACCCACCATAGCCCCCCCCAGGCCCTAAACCCTAACACCGACCCCTACCCAGCCCTGAGCCCTAAGACCGACACCCCCCACAGCCCCCACCCCCAAGCCCAACACCCTACTAACGACCCCTCCCTAGCCCTGAACCCTAAGACCGAGACCCCCCCGCAGCCCCCAGGACCACAACCCTAACACCGACCCCTACCCAGCCCTGAGCCCTAAGACCGAGACCCCCCGCAGCCTCCCCCTAGCCACAAACCCTACAACCGACCCTACCCCAACCCTACGTCTAACTGCCCTGAGCCCTAAGGCCGACTACCGGGCCCACCCAGAGCCCTACACCCAACCCTACCCCAGCCCTAAGCCCTAGTACCGAGACCCACCATAGCCCCCCCCAGGCCCTAAACCCTATCACCGACCCCCTACCCAGCCCTGAGCCCTAAGACCAACACCCCCCGCAGCCCCCCCAGGCCCCAAAACCCTAACACCGAACCCCTTCCCAGCCCTGAGCCCTAAGACCAAGACCCCCGCAGCCCCCCCAGGCCCCAAACTCTAACACCAACCCCTCCCCAGCCCTGAGCCCTAAGACCGACACCCCCCACAGCCCCCACCCCCAAGCCCAACACCCTACTAACGACCCCTCCCTAGCCCTGAACCCTAAGACCGAGACCCCCCCGCAGCCCCCAGGACCACAACCCTAACACCGACCCCTACCCAGCCCTGAGCCCTAAGACCGAGACCCCCCGCAGCCTCCCCCTAGCCACAAACCCTACAACCGACCCTACCCCAACCCTACGTCTAACTGCCCTGAGCCCTAAGGCCGACTACCGGGCCCACCCACCCAACACCCAGAGCCCTACACCCAACCCTACCCCAGCCCTAAGCCCTAGTACCGAGACCCGCCATAGCCCCCCCCCTGGCCCTAAACCCTAACACTGACCCCTACCCAGCCCTGAGCCCTAAGACCGACACCCCCCGCAGCCCCCCCAGGCCCCAAAACCCTAACACCGAACCCCTTTCCAGCCCTGAGCCCTAAGACCGAGACCCGCCATAGCCCCCCCCAGGCCCTAAACCCTATCACCGACCCCCTACCCAGCCCTGAGCCCTAAGACCAACACCCCCCGCAGCCCCCCCAGGCCCCAAAACCCTAACACCGAACCCCTTCCCAGCCCTGAGCCCTAAGACCAAGACCCCCGCAGCCCCCCCAGGCCCCAAACTCTAACACCAACCCCTCCCCAGCCCTGAGCCCTAAGACCGACACCCCCCACAGCCCCCACCCCCAAGCCCAACACCCTACTAACGACCCCTCCCTAGCCCTGAACCCTAAGACCGAGACCCCCCCGCAGCCCCCAGGACCACAACCCTAACACCGACCCCTACCCAGCCCTGAGCCCTAAGACCGAGACCCCCCGCAGCCTCCCCCTAGCCACAAACCCTACAACCGACCCTACCCCAACCCTACGTCTAACTGCCCTGAGCCCTAAGGCCGACTACCGGGCCCACCCAGAGCCCTACACCCAACCCTACCCCAGCCCTAAGCCCTAGTACCGAGACCCGCCATAGCCCCCCCCCTGGCCCTAAACCCTAACACTGACCCCTACCCAGCCCTGAGCCCTAAGACCGACACCCCCCGCAGCCCCCCCAGGCCCCAAAACCCTAACACCGAACCCCTTTCCAGCCCTGAGCCCTAAGACCGAGACCCGCCATAGCCCCCCCCAGGCCCTAAACCCTATCACCGACCCCCTACCCAGCCCTGAGCCCTAAGACCAACACCCCCCGCAGCCCCCCCAGGCCCCAAAACCCTAACACCGAACCCCTTCCCAGCCCTGAGCCCTAAGACCGAGACCCCCGCAGCCCCCCCAGGCCCCAAACTCTAACACCAACCCCTCCCCAGCCCTGAGCCCTAAGACCGAGACCCCCCACAGCCCCCCCCGCAAGCCCAAAACCCTACTAACGACCCCTCCCCAGCCCTGAACCCTAAGACCGAGACCCCCCCGCAGCCCCCAGGACCACAACCCTAACACCGACCCCTACCCAGCCCTGAGCCCTAAGACCGAGACCCCCCGCAGCCTCCCCCTAGCCACAAACCCTACAACCGACCCTACCCCAACCCTACGTCTAACTGCCCTGAGCCCTAAGGCCGACTACCGGGCCCACCCACCCAACACCCAGAGCCCTACACCCAACCCTACCCCAGCCCTAAGCCCTAGTACCGAGACCCGCCATAGCCCCCCCCCTGGCCCTAAACCCTAACACTGACCCCTACCCAGCCCTGAGCCCTAAGACCGACACCCCCCGCAGCCCCCCCAGGCCCCAAAACCCTAACACCGAACCCCTTTCCAGCCCTGAGCCCTAAGACCGAGACCCGCCATAGCCCCCCCCAGGCCCTAAACCCTATCACCGACCCCCTACCCAGCCCTGAGCCCTAAGACCAACACCCCCCGCAGCCCCCCCAGGCCCCAAAACCCTAACACCGAACCCCTTCCCAGCCCTGAGCCCTAAGACCGAGACCCCCGCAGCCCCCCCAGGCCCCAAACTCTAACACCAACCCCTCCCCAGCCCTGAGCCCTAAGACCGAGACCCCCCACAGCCCCCCCCGCAAGCCCAAAACCCTACTAACGACCCCTCCCCAGCCCTGAACCCTAAGACCGAGACCCCCCCGCAGCCCCCAGGACCACAACCCTAACACCGACCCCTACCCAGCCCTGAGCCCTAAGACCGAGACCCCCCGCAGCCTCCCCCTAGCCACAAACCCTACAACCGACCCTACCCCAACCCTACGTCTAACTGCCCTGAGCCCTAAGGCCGACTACCGGGCCCACCCAGAGCCCTACACCCAACCCTACCCCAGCCCTAAGCCCTAGTACCGAGACCCGCCATAGCCCCCCCCAGGCCCTAAACCCTATCACCGACCCCCTACCCAGCCCTGAGCCCTAAGACCAACACCCCCCGCAGCCCCCCCAGGCCCCAAAACCCTAACACCGAACCCCTTCCCAGCCCTGAGCCCTAAGACCGAGACCCCCGCAGCCCCCCCAGGCCCCAAACTCTAACACCAACCCCTCCCCAGCCCTGAGCCCTAAGACCGAGACCCCCCACAGCCCCCCCCGCAAGCCCAAAACCCTACTAACGACCCCTCCCCAGCCCTGAACCCTAAGACCGAGACCCCCCCGCAGCCCCCAGGACCACAACCCTAACACCGACCCCTACCCAGCCCTGAGCCCTAAGACCGAGACCCCCCGCAGCCTCCCCCTAGCCACAAACCCTACAACCGACCCTACCCCAACCCTACGTCTAACTGCCCTGAGCCCTAAGGCCGACTACCGGGCCCACCCACCCAACACCCAGAGCCCTACACCCAACCCTACCCCAGCCCTAAGCCCTAGTACCGAGACCCGCCATAGCCCCCCCCCTGGCCCTAAACCCTAACACTGACCCCTACCCAGCCCTGAGCCCTAAGACCGACACCCCCCGCAGCCCCCCCAGGCCCCAAAACCCTAACACCGAACCCCTTTCCAGCCCTGAGCCCTAAGACCGAGACCCGCCATAGCCCCCCCCAGGCCCTAAACCCTATCACCGACCCCCTACCCAGCCCTGAGCCCTAAGACCAACACCCCCCGCAGCCCCCCCAGGCCCCAAAACCCTAACACCGAACCCCTTCCCAGCCCTGAGCCCTAAGACCAAGACCCCCGCAGCCCCCCCAGGCCCCAAACTCTAACACCAACCCCTCCCCAGCCCTGAGCCCTAAGACCGACACCCCCCACAGCCCCCACCCCCAAGCCCAACACCCTACTAACGACCCCTCCCTAGCCCTGAACCCTAAGACCGAGACCCCCCCGCAGCCCCCAGGACCACAACCCTAACACCGACCCCTACCCAGCCCTGAGCCCTAAGACCGAGACCCCCCGCAGCCTCCCCCTAGCCACAAACCCTACAACCGACCCTACCCCAACCCTACGTCTAACTGCCCTGAGCCCTAAGGCCGACTACCGGGCCCACCCACCCAACACCCAGAGCCCTACACCCAACCCTACCCCAGCCCTAAGCCCTAGTACCGAGACCCGCCATAGCCCCCCCCCTGGCCCTAAACCCTAACACTGACCCCTACCCAGCCCTGAGCCCTAAGACCGACACCCCCCGCAGCCCCCCCAGGCCCCAAAACCCTAACACCGAACCCCTTTCCAGCCCTGAGCCCTAAGACCGAGACCCGCCATAGCCCCCCCCAGGCCCTAAACCCTATCACCGACCCCCTACCCAGCCCTGAGCCCTAAGACCAACACCCCCCGCAGCCCCCCCAGGCCCCAAAACCCTAACACCGAACCCCTTCCCAGCCCTGAGCCCTAAGACCAAGACCCCCGCAGCCCCCCCAGGCCCCAAACTCTAACACCAACCCCTCCCCAGCCCTGAGCCCTAAGACCGACACCCCCCACAGCCCCCACCCCCAAGCCCAACACCCTACTAACGACCCCTCCCTAGCCCTGAACCCTAAGACCGAGACCCCCCCGCAGCCCCCAGGACCACAACCCTAACACCGACCCCTACCCAGCCCTGAGCCCTAAGACCGAGACCCCCCGCAGCCTCCCCCTAGCCACAAACCCTACAACCGACCCTACCCCAACCCTACGTCTAACTGCCCTGAGCCCTAAGGCCGACTACCGGGCCCACCCACCCAACACCCAGAGCCCTACACCCAACCCTACCCCAGCCCTAAGCCCTAGTACCGAGACCCGCCATAGCCCCCCCCCTGGCCCTAAACCCTAACACTGACCCCTACCCAGCCCTGAGCCCTAAGACCGACACCCCCCGCAGCCCCCCCAGGCCCCAAAACCCTAACACCGAACCCCTTTCCAGCCCTGAGCCCTAAGACCGAGACCCGCCATAGCCCCCCCCAGGCCCTAAACCCTATCACCGACCCCCTACCCAGCCCTGAGCCCTAAGACCAACACCCCCCGCAGCCCCCCCAGGCCCCAAAACCCTAACACCGAACCCCTTCCCAGCCCTGAGCCCTAAGACCGAGACCCCCGCAGCCCCCCCAGGCCCCAAACTCTAACACCAACCCCTCCCCAGCCCTGAGCCCTAAGACCGAGACCCCCCACAGCCCCCCCCGCAAGCCCAAAACCCTACTAACGACCCCTCCCCAGCCCTGAACCCTAAGACCGAGACCCCCCCGCAGCCCCCAGGACCACAACCCTAACACCGACCCCTACCCAGCCCTGAGCCCTAAGACCGAGACCCCCCGCAGCCTCCCCCTAGCCACAAACCCTACAACCGACCCTACCCCAACCCTACGTCTAACTGCCCTGAGCCCTAAGGCCGACTACCGGGCCCACCCAGAGCCCTACACCCAACCCTACCCCAGCCCTAAGCCCTAGTACCGAGACCCGCCATAGCCCCCCCCAGGCCCTAAACCCTATCACCGACCCCCTACCCAGCCCTGAGCCCTAAGACCAACACCCCCCGCAGCCCCCCCAGGCCCCAAAACCCTAACACCGAACCCCTTCCCAGCCCTGAGCCCTAAGACCGAGACCCCCGCAGCCCCCCCAGGCCCCAAACTCTAACACCAACCCCTCCCCAGCCCTGAGCCCTAAGACCGAGACCCCCCACAGCCCCCCCCGCAAGCCCAAAACCCTACTAACGACCCCTCCCCAGCCCTGAACCCTAAGACCGAGACCCCCCCGCAGCCCCCAGGACCACAACCCTAACACCGACCCCTACCCAGCCCTGAGCCCTAAGACCGAGACCCCCCGCAGCCTCCCCCTAGCCACAAACCCTACAACCGACCCTACCCCAACCCTACGTCTAACTGCCCTGAGCCCTAAGGCCGACTACCGGGCCCACCCACCCAACACCCAGAGCCCTACACCCAACCCTACCCCAGCCCTAAGCCCTAGTACCGAGACCCGCCATAGCCCCCCCCCTGGCCCTAAACCCTAACACTGACCCCTACCCAGCCCTGAGCCCTAAGACCGACACCCCCCGCAGCCCCCCCAGGCCCCAAAACCCTAACACCGAACCCCTTTCCAGCCCTGAGCCCTAAGACCGAGACCCGCCATAGCCCCCCCCAGGCCCTAAACCCTATCACCGACCCCCTACCCAGCCCTGAGCCCTAAGACCAACACCCCCCGCAGCCCCCCCAGGCCCCAAAACCCTAACACCGAACCCCTTCCCAGCCCTGAGCCCTAAGACCAAGACCCCCGCAGCCCCCCCAGGCCCCAAACTCTAACACCAACCCCTCCCCAGCCCTGAGCCCTAAGACCGACACCCCCCACAGCCCCCACCCCCAAGCCCAACACCCTACTAACGACCCCTCCCTAGCCCTGAACCCTAAGACCGAGACCCCCCCGCAGCCCCCAGGACCACAACCCTAACACCGACCCCTACCCAGCCCTGAGCCCTAAGACCGAGACCCCCCGCAGCCTCCCCCTAGCCACAAACCCTACAACCGACCCTACCCCAACCCTACGTCTAACTGCCCTGAGCCCTAAGGCCGACTACCGGGCCCACCCACCCAACACCCAGAGCCCTACACCCAACCCTACCCCAGCCCTAAGCCCTAGTACCGAGACCCGCCATAGCCCCCCCCCTGGCCCTAAACCCTAACACTGACCCCTACCCAGCCCTGAGCCCTAAGACCGACACCCCCCGCAGCCCCCCCAGGCCCCAAAACCCTAACACCGAACCCCTTTCCAGCCCTGAGCCCTAAGACCGAGACCCGCCATAGCCCCCCCCAGGCCCTAAACCCTATCACCGACCCCCTACCCAGCCCTGAGCCCTAAGACCAACACCCCCCGCAGCCCCCCCAGGCCCCAAAACCCTAACACCGAACCCCTTCCCAGCCCTGAGCCCTAAGACCGAGACCCCCGCAGCCCCCCCAGGCCCCAAACTCTAACACCAACCCCTCCCCAGCCCTGAGCCCTAAGACCGAGACCCCCCACAGCCCCCCCCGCAAGCCCAAAACCCTACTAACGACCCCTCCCCAGCCCTGAACCCTAAGACCGAGACCCCCCCGCAGCCCCCAGGACCACAACCCTAACACCGACCCCTACCCAGCCCTGAGCCCTAAGACCGAGACCCCCCGCAGCCTCCCCCTAGCCACAAACCCTACAACCGACCCTACCCCAACCCTACGTCTAACTGCCCTGAGCCCTAAGGCCGACTACCGGGCCCACCCAGAGCCCTACACCCAACCCTACCCCAGCCCTAAGCCCTAGTACCGAGACCCGCCATAGCCCCCCCCAGGCCCTAAACCCTATCACCGACCCCCTACCCAGCCCTGAGCCCTAAGACCAACACCCCCCGCAGCCCCCCCAGGCCCCAAAACCCTAACACCGAACCCCTTCCCAGCCCTGAGCCCTAAGACCGAGACCCCCGCAGCCCCCCCAGGCCCCAAACTCTAACACCAACCCCTCCCCAGCCCTGAGCCCTAAGACCGAGACCCCCCACAGCCCCCCCCGCAAGCCCAAAACCCTACTAACGACCCCTCCCCAGCCCTGAACCCTAAGACCGAGACCCCCCCGCAGCCCCCAGGACCACAACCCTAACACCGACCCCTACCCAGCCCTGAGCCCTAAGACCGAGACCCCCCGCAGCCTCCCCCTAGCCACAAACCCTACAACCGACCCTACCCCAACCCTACGTCTAACTGCCCTGAGCCCTAAGGCCGACTACCGGGCCCACCCACCCAACACCCAGAGCCCTACACCCAACCCTACCCCAGCCCTAAGCCCTAGTACCGAGACCCGCCATAGCCCCCCCCCTGGCCCTAAACCCTAACACTGACCCCTACCCAGCCCTGAGCCCTAAGACCGACACCCCCCGCAGCCCCCCCAGGCCCCAAAACCCTAACACCGAACCCCTTTCCAGCCCTGAGCCCTAAGACCGAGACCCGCCATAGCCCCCCCCAGGCCCTAAACCCTATCACCGACCCCCTACCCAGCCCTGAGCCCTAAGACCAACACCCCCCGCAGCCCCCCCAGGCCCCAAAACCCTAACACCGAACCCCTTCCCAGCCCTGAGCCCTAAGACCAAGACCCCCGCAGCCCCCCCAGGCCCCAAACTCTAACACCAACCCCTCCCCAGCCCTGAGCCCTAAGACCGACACCCCCCACAGCCCCCACCCCCAAGCCCAACACCCTACTAACGACCCCTCCCTAGCCCTGAACCCTAAGACCGAGACCCCCCCGCAGCCCCCAGGACCACAACCCTAACACCGACCCCTACCCAGCCCTGAGCCCTAAGACCGAGACCCCCCGCAGCCTCCCCCTAGCCACAAACCCTACAACCGACCCTACCCCAACCCTACGTCTAACTGCCCTGAGCCCTAAGGCCGACTACCGGGCCCACCCACCCAACACCCAGAGCCCTACACCCAACCCTACCCCAGCCCTAAGCCCTAGTACCGAGACCCGCCATAGCCCCCCCCCTGGCCCTAAACCCTAACACTGACCCCTACCCAGCCCTGAGCCCTAAGACCGACACCCCCCGCAGCCCCCCCAGGCCCCAAAACCCTAACACCGAACCCCTTTCCAGCCCTGAGCCCTAAGACCGAGACCCGCCATAGCCCCCCCCAGGCCCTAAACCCTATCACCGACCCCCTACCCAGCCCTGAGCCCTAAGACCAACACCCCCCGCAGCCCCCCCAGGCCCCAAAACCCTAACACCGAACCCCTTCCCAGCCCTGAGCCCTAAGACCGAGACCCCCGCAGCCCCCCCAGGCCCCAAACTCTAACACCAACCCCTCCCCAGCCCTGAGCCCTAAGACCGAGACCCCCCACAGCCCCCCCCGCAAGCCCAAAACCCTACTAACGACCCCTCCCCAGCCCTGAACCCTAAGACCGAGACCCCCCCGCAGCCCCCAGGACCACAACCCTAACACCGACCCCTACCCAGCCCTGAGCCCTAAGACCGAGACCCCCCGCAGCCTCCCCCTAGCCACAAACCCTACAACCGACCCTACCCCAACCCTACGTCTAACTGCCCTGAGCCCTAAGGCCGACTACCGGGCCCACCCAGAGCCCTACACCCAACCCTACCCCAGCCCTAAGCCCTAGTACCGAGACCCGCCATAGCCCCCCCCAGGCCCTAAACCCTATCACCGACCCCCTACCCAGCCCTGAGCCCTAAGACCAACACCCCCCGCAGCCCCCCCAGGCCCCAAAACCCTAACACCGAACCCCTTCCCAGCCCTGAGCCCTAAGACCGAGACCCCCGCAGCCCCCCCAGGCCCCAAACTCTAACACCAACCCCTCCCCAGCCCTGAGCCCTAAGACCGAGACCCCCCACAGCCCCCCCCGCAAGCCCAAAACCCTACTAACGACCCCTCCCCAGCCCTGAACCCTAAGACCGAGACCCCCCCGCAGCCCCCAGGACCACAACCCTAACACCGACCCCTACCCAGCCCTGAGCCCTAAGACCGAGACCCCCCGCAGCCTCCCCCTAGCCACAAACCCTACAACCGACCCTACCCCAACCCTACGTCTAACTGCCCTGAGCCCTAAGGCCGACTACCGGGCCCACCCAGAGCCCTACACCCAACCCTACCCCAGCCCTAAGCCCTAGTACCGAGACCCGCCATAGCCCCCCCCCTGGCCCTAAACCCTAACACTGACCCCTACCCAGCCCTGAGCCCTAAGACCGACACCCCCCGCAGCCCCCCCAGGCCCCAAAACCCTAACACCGAACCCCTTTCCAGCCCTGAGCCCTAAGACCGAGACCCGCCATAGCCCCCCCCAGGCCCTAAACCCTATCACCGACCCCCTACCCAGCCCTGAGCCCTAAGACCGACACCCCCCGCAGCCCCCCCAGGCCCCAAAACCCTAACACCGAACCCCTTTCCAGCCCTGAGCCCTAAGACCGAGACCCGCCATAGCCCCCCCCAGGCCCTAAACCCTATCACCGACCCCCTACCCAGCCCTGAGCCCTAAGACCAACACCCCCCGCAGCCCCCCCAGGCCCCAAAACCCTAACACCGAACCCCTTCCCAGCCCTGAGCCCTAAGACCAAGACCCCCGCAGCCCCCCCAGGCCCCAAACTCTAACACCAACCCCTCCCCAGCCCTGAGCCCTAAGACCGACACCCCCCACAGCCCCCACCCCCAAGCCCAACACCCTACTAACGACCCCTCCCTAGCCCTGAACCCTAAGACCGAGACCCCCCCGCAGCCCCCAGGACCACAACCCTAACACCGACCCCTACCCAGCCCTGAGCCCTAAGACCGAGACCCCCCGCAGCCTCCCCCTAGCCACAAACCCTACAACCGACCCTACCCCAACCCTACGTCTAACTGCCCTGAGCCCTAAGGCCGACTACCGGGCCCACCCACCCAACACCCAGAGCCCTACACCCAACCCTACCCCAGCCCTAAGCCCTAGTACCGAGACCCGCCATAGCCCCCCCCCTGGCCCTAAACCCTAACACTGACCCCTACCCAGCCCTGAGCCCTAAGACCGACACCCCCCGCAGCCCCCCCAGGCCCCAAAACCCTAACACCGAACCCCTTTCCAGCCCTGAGCCCTAAGACCGAGACCCGCCATAGCCCCCCCCAGGCCCTAAACCCTATCACCGACCCCCTACCCAGCCCTGAGCCCTAAGACCAACACCCCCCGCAGCCCCCCCAGGCCCCAAAACCCTAACACCGAACCCCTTCCCAGCCCTGAGCCCTAAGACCGAGACCCCCGCAGCCCCCCCAGGCCCCAAACTCTAACACCAACCCCTCCCCAGCCCTGAGCCCTAAGACCGAGACCCCCCACAGCCCCCCCCGCAAGCCCAAAACCCTACTAACGACCCCTCCCCAGCCCTGAACCCTAAGACCGAGACCCCCCCGCAGCCCCCAGGACCACAACCCTAACACCGACCCCTACCCAGCCCTGAGCCCTAAGACCGAGACCCCCCGCAGCCTCCCCCTAGCCACAAACCCTACAACCGACCCTACCCCAACCCTACGTCTAACTGCCCTGAGCCCTAAGGCCGACTACCGGGCCCACCCACCCAACACCCAGAGCCCTACACCCAACCCTACCCCAGCCCTAAGCCCTAGTACCGAGACCCGCCATAGCCCCCCCCCTGGCCCTAAACCCTAACACTGACCCCTACCCAGCCCTGAGCCCTAAGACCGACACCCCCCGCAGCCCCCCCAGGCCCCAAAACCCTAACACCGAACCCCTTTCCAGCCCTGAGCCCTAAGACCGAGACCCGCCATAGCCCCCCCCAGGCCCTAAACCCTATCACCGACCCCCTACCCAGCCCTGAGCCCTAAGACCAACACCCCCCGCAGCCCCCCCAGGCCCCAAAACCCTAACACCGAACCCCTTCCCAGCCCTGAGCCCTAAGACCGAGACCCCCGCAGCCCCCCCAGGCCCCAAACTCTAACACCAACCCCTCCCCAGCCCTGAGCCCTAAGACCGAGACCCCCCACAGCCCCCCCCGCAAGCCCAAAACCCTACTAACGACCCCTCCCCAGCCCTGAACCCTAAGACCGAGACCCCCCCGCAGCCCCCAGGACCACAACCCTAACACCGACCCCTACCCAGCCCTGAGCCCTAAGACCGAGACCCCCCGCAGCCTCCCCCTAGCCACAAACCCTACAACCGACCCTACCCCAACCCTACGTCTAACTGCCCTGAGCCCTAAGGCCGACTACCGGGCCCACCCAGAGCCCTACACCCAACCCTACCCCAGCCCTAAGCCCTAGTACCGAGACCCGCCATAGCCCCCCCCCTGGCCCTAAACCCTAACACTGACCCCTACCCAGCCCTGAGCCCTAAGACCGACACCCCCCGCAGCCCCCCCAGGCCCCAAAACCCTAACACCGAACCCCTTTCCAGCCCTGAGCCCTAAGACCGAGACCCGCCATAGCCCCCCCCAGGCCCTAAACCCTATCACCGACCCCCTACCCAGCCCTGAGCCCTAAGACCGACACCCCCCGCAGCCCCCCCAGGCCCCAAAACCCTAACACCGAACCCCTTTCCAGCCCTGAGCCCTAAGACCGAGACCCGCCATAGCCCCCCCCAGGCCCTAAACCCTATCACCGACCCCCTACCCAGCCCTGAGCCCTAAGACCAACACCCCCCGCAGCCCCCCCAGGCCCCAAAACCCTAACACCGAACCCCTTCCCAGCCCTGAGCCCTAAGACCAAGACCCCCGCAGCCCCCCCAGGCCCCAAACTCTAACACCAACCCCTCCCCAGCCCTGAGCCCTAAGACCGACACCCCCCACAGCCCCCACCCCCAAGCCCAACACCCTACTAACGACCCCTCCCTAGCCCTGAACCCTAAGACCGAGACCCCCCCGCAGCCCCCAGGACCACAACCCTAACACCGACCCCTACCCAGCCCTGAGCCCTAAGACCGAGACCCCCCGCAGCCTCCCCCTAGCCACAAACCCTACAACCGACCCTACCCCAACCCTACGTCTAACTGCCCTGAGCCCTAAGGCCGACTACCGGGCCCACCCACCCAACACCCAGAGCCCTACACCCAACCCTACCCCAGCCCTAAGCCCTAGTACCGAGACCCGCCATAGCCCCCCCCCTGGCCCTAAACCCTAACACTGACCCCTACCCAGCCCTGAGCCCTAAGACCGACACCCCCCGCAGCCCCCCCAGGCCCCAAAACCCTAACACCGAACCCCTTTCCAGCCCTGAGCCCTAAGACCGAGACCCGCCATAGCCCCCCCCAGGCCCTAAACCCTATCACCGACCCCCTACCCAGCCCTGAGCCCTAAGACCAACACCCCCCGCAGCCCCCCCAGGCCCCAAAACCCTAACACCGAACCCCTTCCCAGCCCTGAGCCCTAAGACCGAGACCCCCGCAGCCCCCCCAGGCCCCAAACTCTAACACCAACCCCTCCCCAGCCCTGAGCCCTAAGACCGAGACCCCCCACAGCCCCCCCCGCAAGCCCAAAACCCTACTAACGACCCCTCCCCAGCCCTGAACCCTAAGACCGAGACCCCCCCGCAGCCCCCAGGACCACAACCCTAACACCGACCCCTACCCAGCCCTGAGCCCTAAGACCGAGACCCCCCGCAGCCTCCCCCTAGCCACAAACCCTACAACCGACCCTACCCCAACCCTACGTCTAACTGCCCTGAGCCCTAAGGCCGACTACCGGGCCCACCCAGAGCCCTACACCCAACCCTACCCCAGCCCTAAGCCCTAGTACCGAGACCCGCCATAGCCCCCCCCCTGGCCCTAAACCCTAACACTGACCCCTACCCAGCCCTGAGCCCTAAGACCGACACCCCCCGCAGCCCCCCCAGGCCCCAAAACCCTAACACCGAACCCCTTTCCAGCCCTGAGCCCTAAGACCGAGACCCGCCATAGCCCCCCCCAGGCCCTAAACCCTATCACCGACCCCCTACCCAGCCCTGAGCCCTAAGACCAACACCCCCCGCAGCCCCCCCAGGCCCCAAAACCCTAACACCGAACCCCTTCCCAGCCCTGAGCCCTAAGACCAAGACCCCCGCAGCCCCCCCAGGCCCCAAACTCTAACACCAACCCCTCCCCAGCCCTGAGCCCTAAGACCGACACCCCCCACAGCCCCCACCCCCAAGCCCAACACCCTACTAACGACCCCTCCCTAGCCCTGAACCCTAAGACCGAGACCCCCCCGCAGCCCCCAGGACCACAACCCTAACACCGACCCCTACCCAGCCCTGAGCCCTAAGACCGAGACCCCCCGCAGCCTCCCCCTAGCCACAAACCCTACAACCGACCCTACCCCAACCCTACGTCTAACTGCCCTGAGCCCTAAGGCCGACTACCGGGCCCACCCACCCAACACCCAGAGCCCTACACCCAACCCTACCCCAGCCCTAAGCCCTAGTACCGAGACCCGCCATAGCCCCCCCCCTGGCCCTAAACCCTAACACTGACCCCTACCCAGCCCTGAGCCCTAAGACCGACACCCCCCGCAGCCCCCCCAGGCCCCAAAACCCTAACACCGAACCCCTTTCCAGCCCTGAGCCCTAAGACCGAGACCCGCCATAGCCCCCCCCAGGCCCTAAACCCTATCACCGACCCCCTACCCAGCCCTGAGCCCTAAGACCAACACCCCCCGCAGCCCCCCCAGGCCCCAAAACCCTAACACCGAACCCCTTCCCAGCCCTGAGCCCTAAGACCGAGACCCCCGCAGCCCCCCCAGGCCCCAAACTCTAACACCAACCCCTCCCCAGCCCTGAGCCCTAAGACCGAGACCCCCCACAGCCCCCCCCGCAAGCCCAAAACCCTACTAACGACCCCTCCCCAGCCCTGAACCCTAAGACCGAGACCCCCCCGCAGCCCCCAGGACCACAACCCTAACACCGACCCCTACCCAGCCCTGAGCCCTAAGACCGAGACCCCCCGCAGCCTCCCCCTAGCCACAAACCCTACAACCGACCCTACCCCAACCCTACGTCTAACTGCCCTGAGCCCTAAGGCCGACTACCGGGCCCACCCACCCAACACCCAGAGCCCTACACCCAACCCTACCCCAGCCCTAAGCCCTAGTACCGAGACCCACCATAGCCCCCCCAGGCCCTAAACCCTAACACCGACCCCTACCCAGCCCTGAGCCCTAAGACCGACACCCCCCACAGCCCCCACCCCCAAGCCCAACACCCTACTAACGACCCCTCCCTAGCCCTGAACCCTAAGACCGAGACCCCCCCGCAGCCCCCAGGACCACAACCCTAACACCGACCCCTACCCAGCCCTGAGCCCTAAGACCGAGACCCCCCGCAGCCTCCCCCTAGCCACAAACCCTACAACCGACCCTACCCCAACCCTACGTCTAACTGCCCTGAGCCCTAAGGCCGACTACCGGGCCCACCCACCCAACACCCAGAGCCCTACACCCAACCCTACCCCAGCCCTAAGCCCTAGTACCGAGACCCGCCATAGCCCCCCCCCTGGCCCTAAACCCTAACACTGACCCCTACCCAGCCCTGAGCCCTAAGACCGACACCCCCCGCAGCCCCCCCAGGCCCCAAAACCCTAACACCGAACCCCTTTCCAGCCCTGAGCCCTAAGACCGAGACCCGCCATAGCCCCCCCCAGGCCCTAAACCCTATCACCGACCCCCTACCCAGCCCTGAGCCCTAAGACCAACACCCCCCGCAGCCCCCCCAGGCCCCAAAACCCTAACACCGAACCCCTTCCCAGCCCTGAGCCCTAAGACCGAGACCCCCGCAGCCCCCCCAGGCCCCAAACTCTAACACCAACCCCTCCCCAGCCCTGAGCCCTAAGACCGAGACCCCCCACAGCCCCCCCCGCAAGCCCAAAACCCTACTAACGACCCCTCCCCAGCCCTGAACCCTAAGACCGAGACCCCCCCGCAGCCCCCAGGACCACAACCCTAACACCGACCCCTACCCAGCCCTGAGCCCTAAGACCGAGACCCCCCGCAGCCTCCCCCTAGCCACAAACCCTACAACCGACCCTACCCCAACCCTACGTCTAACTGCCCTGAGCCCTAAGGCCGACTACCGGGCCCACCCACCCAACACCCAGAGCCCTACACCCAACCCTACCCCAGCCCTAAGCCCTAGTACCGAGACCCGCCATAGCCCCCCCCCTGGCCCTAAACCCTAACACTGACCCCTACCCAGCCCTGAGCCCTAAGACCGACACCCCCCGCAGCCCCCCCAGGCCCCAAAACCCTAACACCGAACCCCTTTCCAGCCCTGAGCCCTAAGACCGAGACCCGCCATAGCCCCCCCCAGGCCCTAAACCCTATCACCGACCCCCTACCCAGCCCTGAGCCCTAAGACCAACACCCCCCGCAGCCCCCCCAGGCCCCAAAACCCTAACACCGAACCCCTTCCCAGCCCTGAGCCCTAAGACCAAGACCCCCGCAGCCCCCCCAGGCCCCAAACTCTAACACCAACCCCTCCCCAGCCCTGAGCCCTAAGACCGACACCCCCCACAGCCCCCACCCCCAAGCCCAACACCCTACTAACGACCCCTCCCTAGCCCTGAACCCTAAGACCGAGACCCCCCCGCAGCCCCCAGGACCACAACCCTAACACCGACCCCTACCCAGCCCTGAGCCCTAAGACCGAGACCCCCCGCAGCCTCCCCCTAGCCACAAACCCTACAACCGACCCTACCCCAACCCTACGTCTAACTGCCCTGAGCCCTAAGGCCGACTACCGGGCCCACCCACCCAACACCCAGAGCCCTACACCCAACCCTACCCCAGCCCTAAGCCCTAGTACCGAGACCCGCCATAGCCCCCCCCCTGGCCCTAAACCCTAACACTGACCCCTACCCAGCCCTGAGCCCTAAGACCGACACCCCCCCAGGCCCCAGGCCCCAAAACCCTAACACCGAACCCCTTTCCAGCCCTGAGCCCTAAGACCGAGACCCGCCATAGCCCCCCCCAGGCCCTAAACCCTATCACCGACCCCCTACCCAGCCCTGAGCCCTAAGACCAACACCCCCCGCAGCCCCCCCAGGCCCCAAAACCCTAACACCGAACCCCTTCCCAGCCCTGAGCCCTAAGACCGAGACCCCCGCAGCCCCCCCAGGCCCCAAACTCTAACACCAACCCCTCCCCAGCCCTGAGCCCTAAGACCGAGACCCCCCACAGCCCCCCCCGCAAGCCCAAAACCCTACTAACGACCCCTCCCCAGCCCTGAACCCTAAGACCGAGACCCCCCCGCAGCCCCCAGGACCACAACCCTAACACCGACCCCTACCCAGCCCTGAGCCCTAAGACCGAGACCCCCCGCAGCCTCCCCCTAGCCACAAACCCTACAACCGACCCTACCCCAACCCTACGTCTAACTGCCCTGAGCCCTAAGGCCGACTACCGGGCCCACCCACCCAACACCCAGAGCCCTACACCCAACCCTACCCCAGCCCTAAGCCCTAGTACCGAGACCCGCCATAGCCCCCCCCCTGGCCCTAAACCCTAACACTGACCCCTACCCAGCCCTGAGCCCTAAGACCGACACCCCCCGCAGCCCCCCCAGGCCCCAAAACCCTAACACCGAACCCCTTTCCAGCCCTGAGCCCTAAGACCGAGACCCGCCATAGCCCCCCCCAGGCCCTAAACCCTATCACCGACCCCCTACCCAGCCCTGAGCCCTAAGACCAACACCCCCCGCAGCCCCCCCAGGCCCCAAAACCCTAACACCGAACCCCTTCCCAGCCCTGAGCCCTAAGACCGAGACCCCCGCAGCCCCCCCAGGCCCCAAACTCTAACACCAACCCCTCCCCAGCCCTGAGCCCTAAGACCGAGACCCCCCACAGCCCCCCCCGCAAGCCCAAAACCCTACTAACGACCCCTCCCCAGCCCTGAACCCTAAGACCGAGACCCCCCCGCAGCCCCCAGGACCACAACCCTAACACCGACCCCTACCCAGCCCTGAGCCCTAAGACCGAGACCCCCCGCAGCCTCCCCCTAGCCACAAACCCTACAACCGACCCTACCCCAACCCTACGTCTAACTGCCCTGAGCCCTAAGGCCGACTACCGGGCCCACCCACCCAACACCCAGAGCCCTACACCCAACCCTACCCCAGCCCTAAGCCCTAGTACCGAGACCCACCATAGCCCCCCCAGGCCCTAAACCCTAACACCGACCCCTACCCAGCCCTGAGCCCTAAGACCGACACCCCCCACAGCCCCCACCCCCAAGCCCAACACCCTACTAACGACCCCTCCCTAGCCCTGAACCCTAAGACCGAGACCCCCCCGCAGCCCCCAGGACCACAACCCTAACACCGACCCCTACCCAGCCCTGAGCCCTAAGACCGAGACCCCCCGCAGCCTCCCCCTAGCCACAAACCCTACAACCGACCCTACCCCAACCCTACGTCTAACTGCCCTGAGCCCTAAGGCCGACTACCGGGCCCACCCACCCAACACCCAGAGCCCTACACCCAACCCTACCCCAGCCCTAAGCCCTAGTACCGAGACCCGCCATAGCCCCCCCCCTGGCCCTAAACCCTAACACTGACCCCTACCCAGCCCTGAGCCCTAAGACCGACACCCCCCGCAGCCCCCCCAGGCCCCAAAACCCTAACACCGAACCCCTTTCCAGCCCTGAGCCCTAAGACCGAGACCCGCCATAGCCCCCCCCAGGCCCTAAACCCTATCACCGACCCCCTACCCAGCCCTGAGCCCTAAGACCAACACCCCCCGCAGCCCCCCCAGGCCCCAAAACCCTAACACCGAACCCCTTCCCAGCCCTGAGCCCTAAGACCGAGACCCCCGCAGCCCCCCCAGGCCCCAAACTCTAACACCAACCCCTCCCCAGCCCTGAGCCCTAAGACCGAGACCCCCCACAGCCCCCCCCGCAAGCCCAAAACCCTACTAACGACCCCTCCCCAGCCCTGAACCCTAAGACCGAGACCCCCCCGCAGCCCCCAGGACCACAACCCTAACACCGACCCCTACCCAGCCCTGAGCCCTAAGACCGAGACCCCCCGCAGCCTCCCCCTAGCCACAAACCCTACAACCGACCCTACCCCAACCCTACGTCTAACTGCCCTGAGCCCTAAGGCCGACTACCGGGCCCACCCACCCAACACCCAGAGCCCTACACCCAACCCTACCCCAGCCCTAAGCCCTAGTACCGAGACCCACCATAGCCCCCCCCAGGCCCTAAACCCTATCACCGACCCCCTACCCAGCCCTGAGCCCTAAGACCAACACCCCCCGCAGCCCCCCCAGGCCCCAAAACCCTAACACCGAACCCCTTCCCAGCCCTGAGCCCTAAGACCAAGACCCCCGCAGCCCCCCCAGGCCCCAAACTCTAACACCAACCCCTCCCCAGCCCTGAGCCCTAAGACCGAGACCCCCCACAGCCCCCCCCGCAAGCCCAAAACCCTACTAACGACCCCTCCCCAGCCCTGAACCCTAAGACCGAGACCCCCCCGCAGCCCCCAGGACCACAACCCTAACACCGACCCCTACCCAGCCCTGAGCCCTAAGACCGAGACCCCCCGCAGCCTCCCCCTAGCCACAAACCCTACAACCGACCCTACCCCAACCCTACGTCTAACTGCCCTGAGCCCTAAGGCCGACTACCGGGCCCACCCACCCAACACCCAGAGCCCTACACCCAACCCTACCCCAGCCCTAAGCCCTAGTACCGAGACCCGCCATAGCCCCCCCCCTGGCCCTAAACCCTAACACTGACCCCTACCCAGCCCTGAGCCCTAAGACCGACACCCCCCGCAGCCCCCCCAGGCCCCAAAACCCTAACACCGAACCCCTTTCCAGCCCTGAGCCCTAAGACCGAGACCCGCCATAGCCCCCCCCAGGCCCTAAACCCTATCACCGACCCCCTACCCAGCCCTGAGCCCTAAGACCAACACCCCCCGCAGCCCCCCCAGGCCCCAAAACCCTAACACCGAACCCCTTCCCAGCCCTGAGCCCTAAGACCGAGACCCCCGCAGCCCCCCCAGGCCCCAAACTCTAACACCAACCCCTCCCCAGCCCTGAGCCCTAAGACCGAGACCCCCCACAGCCCCCCCCGCAAGCCCAAAACCCTACTAACGACCCCTCCCCAGCCCTGAACCCTAAGACCGAGACCCCCCCGCAGCCCCCAGGACCACAACCCTAACACCGACCCCTACCCAGCCCTGAGCCCTAAGACCGAGACCCCCCGCAGCCTCCCCCTAGCCACAAACCCTACAACCGACCCTACCCCAACCCTACGTCTAACTGCCCTGAGCCCTAAGGCCGACTACCGGGCCCACCCACCCAACACCCAGAGCCCTACACCCAACCCTACCCCAGCCCTAAGCCCTAGTACCGAGACCCACCATAGCCCCCCCAGGCCCTAAACCCTAACACCGACCCCTACCCAGCCCTGAGCCCTAAGACCGACACCCCCCACAGCCCCCACCCCCAAGCCCAACACCCTACTAACGACCCCTCCCTAGCCCTGAACCCTAAGACCGAGACCCCCCCGCAGCCCCCAGGACCACAACCCTAACACCGACCCCTACCCAGCCCTGAGCCCTAAGACCGAGACCCCCCGCAGCCTCCCCCTAGCCACAAACCCTACAACCGACCCTACCCCAACCCTACGTCTAACTGCCCTGAGCCCTAAGGCCGACTACCGGGCCCACCCACCCAACACCCAGAGCCCTACACCCAACCCTACCCCAGCCCTAAGCCCTAGTACCGAGACCCGCCATAGCCCCCCCCCTGGCCCTAAACCCTAACACTGACCCCTACCCAGCCCTGAGCCCTAAGACCGACACCCCCCGCAGCCCCCCCAGGCCCCAAAACCCTAACACCGAACCCCTTTCCAGCCCTGAGCCCTAAGACCGAGACCCGCCATAGCCCCCCCCAGGCCCTAAACCCTATCACCGACCCCCTACCCAGCCCTGAGCCCTAAGACCAACACCCCCCGCAGCCCCCCCAGGCCCCAAAACCCTAACACCGAACCCCTTCCCAGCCCTGAGCCCTAAGACCAAGACCCCCGCAGCCCCCCCAGGCCCCAAACTCTAACACCAACCCCTCCCCAGCCCTGAGCCCTAAGACCGACACCCCCCACAGCCCCCACCCCCAAGCCCAACACCCTACTAACGACCCCTCCCTAGCCCTGAACCCTAAGACCGAGACCCCCCCGCAGCCCCCAGGACCACAACCCTAACACCGACCCCTACCCAGCCCTGAGCCCTAAGACCGAGACCCCCCGCAGCCTCCCCCTAGCCACAAACCCTACAACCGACCCTACCCCAACCCTACGTCTAACTGCCCTGAGCCCTAAGGCCGACTACCGGGCCCACCCAGAGCCCTACACCCAACCCTACCCCAGCCCTAAGCCCTAGTACCGAGACCCGCCATAGCCCCCCCCCTGGCCCTAAACCCTAACACTGACCCCTACCCAGCCCTGAGCCCTAAGACCGACACCCCCCGCAGCCCCCCCAGGCCCCAAAACCCTAACACCGAACCCCTTTCCAGCCCTGAGCCCTAAGACCGAGACCCGCCATAGCCCCCCCCAGGCCCTAAACCCTATCACCGACCCCCTACCCAGCCCTGAGCCCTAAGACCAACACCCCCCGCAGCCCCCCCAGGCCCCAAAACCCTAACACCGAACCCCTTCCCAGCCCTGAGCCCTAAGACCAAGACCCCCGCAGCCCCCCCAGGCCCCAAACTCTAACACCAACCCCTCCCCAGCCCTGAGCCCTAAGACCGACACCCCCCACAGCCCCCACCCCCAAGCCCAACACCCTACTAACGACCCCTCCCTAGCCCTGAACCCTAAGACCGAGACCCCCCCGCAGCCCCCAGGACCACAACCCTAACACCGACCCCTACCCAGCCCTGAGCCCTAAGACCGAGACCCCCCGCAGCCTCCCCCTAGCCACAAACCCTACAACCGACCCTACCCCAACCCTACGTCTAACTGCCCTGAGCCCTAAGGCCGACTACCGGGCCCACCCAGAGCCCTACACCCAACCCTACCCCAGCCCTAAGCCCTAGTACCGAGACCCACCATAGCCCCCCCCAGGCCCTAAACCCTATCACCGACCCCCTACCCAGCCCTGAGCCCTAAGACCAACACCCCCCGCAGCCCCCCCAGGCCCCAAAACCCTAACACCGAACCCCTTCCCAGCCCTGAGCCCTAAGACCGAGACCCCCGCAGCCCCCCCAGGCCCCAAACTCTAACACCAACCCCTCCCCAGCCCTGAGCCCTAAGACCGAGACCCCCCACAGCCCCCCCCGCAAGCCCAAAACCCTACTAACGACCCCTCCCCAGCCCTGAACCCTAAGACCGAGACCCCCCCGCAGCCCCCAGGACCACAACCCTAACACCGACCCCTACCCAGCCCTGAGCCCTAAGACCGAGACTCCCCGCAGCCTCCCCCTAGCCACAAACCCTACAACCGACCCTACCCCAATCCTACGTCTAACTGCCCTGAGCCCTAAGGCCGACTACCGGGCCCACCCAGAGCCCTACACCCAACCCTACCCCAGCCCTAAGCCCTAGTACCGAGACCCACCATAGCCCCCCCCAGGCCCTAAACCCTATCACCGACCCCCTACCCAGCCCTGAGCCCTAAGACCAACACCCCCCGCAGCCCCCCCAGGCCCCAAAACCCTAACACCGAACCCCTTCCCAGCCCTGAGCCCTAAGACCGAGACCCCCGCAGCCCCCCCAGGCCCCAAACTCTAACACCAACCCCTCCCCAGCCCTGAGCCCTAAGACCGAGACCCCCCACAGCCCCCCCCGCAAGCCCAAAACCCTACTAACGACCCCTCCCCAGCCCTGAACCCTAAGACCGAGACCCCCCCGCAGCCCCCAGGACCACAACCCTAACACCGACCCCTACCCAGCCCTGAGCCCTAAGACCGAGACCCCCCGCAGCCTCCCCCTAGCCACAAACCCTACAACCGACCCTACCCCAACCCTACGTCTAACTGCCCTGAGCCCTAAGGCCGACTACCGGGCCCACCCAGAGCCCTACACCCAACCCTACCCCAGCCCTAAGCCCTAGTACCGAGACCCACCATAGCCCCCCCCAGGCCCTAAACCCTATCACCGACCCCCTACCCAGCCCTGAGCCCTAAGACCAACACCCCCCGCAGCCCCCCCAGGCCCCAAAACCCTAACACCGAACCCCTTCCCAGCCCTGAGCCCTAAGACCGAGACCCCCGCAGCCCCCCCAGGCCCCAAACTCTAACACCAACCCCTCCCCAGCCCTGAGCCCTAAGACCGACACCCCCCACAGCCCCCACCCCCAAGCCCAACACCCTACTAACGACCCCTCCCTAGCCCTGAACCCTAAGACCGAGACCCCCCCGCAGCCCCCAGGACCACAACCCTAACACCGACCCCTACCCAGCCCTGAGCCCTAAGACCGAGACCCCCCGCAGCCTCCCCCTAGCCACAAACCCTACAACCGACCCTACCCCAACCCTACGTCTAACTGCCCTGAGCCCTAAGGCCGACTACCGGGCCCACCCAGAGCCCTACACCCAACCCTACCCCAGCCCTAAGCCCTAGTACCGAGACCCACCATAGCCCCCCCCAGGCCCTAAACCCTATCACCGACCCCCTACCCAGCCCTGAGCCCTAAGACCAACACCCCCCGCAGCCCCCCCAGGCCCCAAAACCCTAACACCGAACCCCTTCCCAGCCCTGAGCCCTAAGACCGAGACCCCCGCAGCCCCCCCAGGCCCCAAACTCTAACACCAACCCCTCCCCAGCCCTGAGCCCTAAGACCGAGACCCCCCACAGCCCCCCCCGCAAGCCCAAAACCCTACTAACGACCCCTCCCCAGCCCTGAACCCTAAGACCGAGACCCCCCCGCAGCCCCCAGGACCACAACCCTAACACCGACCCCTACCCAGCCCTGAGCCCTAAGACCGAGACCCCCCGCAGCCTCCCCCTAGCCACAAACCCTACAACCGACCCTACCCCAATCCTACGTCTAACTGCCCTGAGCCCTAAGGCCGACTACCGGGCCCACCCACCCAACACCCAGAGCCCTACACCCAACCCTACCCCAGCCCTAAGCCCTAGTACCGAGACCCACCATAGCCCCCCCCAGGCCCTAAACCCTATCACCGACCCCCTACCCAGCCCTGAGCCCTAAGACCAACACCCCCCGCAGCCCCCCCAGGCCCCAAAACCCTAACACCGAACCCCTTCCCAGCCCTGAGCCCTAAGACCGAGACCCCCGCAGCCCCCCCAGGCCCCAAACTCTAACACCAACCCCTCCCCAGCCCTGAGCCCTAAGACCGAGACCCCCCACAGCCCCCCCCGCAAGCCCAAAACCCTACTAACGACCCCTCCCCAGCCCTGAACCCTAAGACCGAGACCCCCCCGCAGCCCCCAGGACCACAACCCTAACACCGACCCCTACCCAGCCCTGAGCCCTAAGACCGAGACCCCCCGCAGCCTCCCCCTAGCCACAAACCCTACAACCGACCCTACCCCAACCCTACGTCTAACTGCCCTGAGCCCTAAGGCCGACTACCGGGCCCACCCACCCAACACCCAGAGCCCTACACCCAACCCTACCCCAGCCCTAAGCCCTAGTACCGAGACCCGCCATAGCCCCCCCCCTGGCCCTAAACCCTAACACTGACCCCTACCCAGCCCTGAGCCCTAAGACCGACACCCCCCGCAGCCCCCCCAGGCCCCAAAACCCTAACACCGAACCCCTTTCCAGCCCTGAGCCCTAAGACCGAGACCCGCCATAGCCCCCCCCAGGCCCTAAACCCTATCACCGACCCCCTACCCAGCCCTGAGCCCTAAGACCAACACCCCCCGCAGCCCCCCCAGGCCCCAAAACCCTAACACCGAACCCCTTCCCAGCCCTGAGCCCTAAGACCGAGACCCCCGCAGCCCCCCCAGGCCCCAAACTCTAACACCAACCCCTCCCCAGCCCTGAGCCCTAAGACCGAGACCCCCCACAGCCCCCCCCGCAAGCCCAAAACCCTACTAACGACCCCTCCCCAGCCCTGAACCCTAAGACCGAGACCCCCCCGCAGCCCCCAGGACCACAACCCTAACACCGACCCCTACCCAGCCCTGAGCCCTAAGACCGAGACCCCCCGCAGCCTCCCCCTAGCCACAAACCCTACAACCGACCCTACCCCAACCCTACGTCTAACTGCCCTGAGCCCTAAGGCCGACTACCGGGCCCACCCAGAGCCCTACACCCAACCCTACCCCAGCCCTAAGCCCTAGTACCGAGACCCACCATAGCCCCCCCCAGGCCCTAAACCCTATCACCGACCCCCTACCCAGCCCTGAGCCCTAAGACCAACACCCCCCGCAGCCCCCCCAGGCCCCAAAACCCTAACACCGAACCCCTTCCCAGCCCTGAGCCCTAAGACCGAGACCCCCGCAGCCCCCCCAGGCCCCAAACTCTAACACCAACCCCTCCCCAGCCCTGAGCCCTAAGACCGACACCCCCCACAGCCCCCACCCCCAAGCCCAACACCCTACTAACGACCCCTCCCTAGCCCTGAACCCTAAGACCGAGACCCCCCCGCAGCCCCCAGGACCACAACCCTAACACCGACCCCTACCCAGCCCTGAGCCCTAAGACCGAGACCCCCCGCAGCCTCCCCCTAGCCACAAACCCTACAACCGACCCTACCCCAACCCTACGTCTAACTGCCCTGAGCCCTAAGGCCGACTACCGGGCCCACCCAGAGCCCTACACCCAACCCTACCCCAGCCCTAAGCCCTAGTACCGAGACCCGCCATAGCCCCCCCCCAGGCCCTAAACCCTATCACCGACCCCCTACCCAGCCCTGAGCCCTAAGACCAACACCCCCCGCAGCCCCCCCAGGCCCCAAAACCCTAACACCGAACCCCTTCCCAGCCCTGAGCCCTAAGACCAAGACCCCCGCAGCCCCCCCAGGCCCCAAACTCTAACACCAACCCCTCCCCAGCCCTGAGCCCTAAGACCGACACCCCCCACAGCCCCCACCCCCAAGCCCAACACCCTACTAACGACCCCTCCCTAGCCCTGAACCCTAAGACCGAGACCCCCCCGCAGCCCCCAGGACCACAACCCTAACACCGACCCCTACCCAGCCCTGAGCCCTAAGACCGAGACCCCCCGCAGCCTCCCCCTAGCCACAAACCCTACAACCGACCCTACCCCAACCCTACGTCTAACTGCCCTGAGCCCTAAGGCCGACTACCGGGCCCACCCAGAGCCCTACACCCAACCCTACCCCAGCCCTAAGCCCTAGTACCGAGACCCACCATAGCCCCCCCCAGGCCCTAAACCCTATCACCGACCCCCTACCCAGCCCTGAGCCCTAAGACCAACACCCCCCGCAGCCCCCCCAGGCCCCAAAACCCTAACACCGAACCCCTTCCCAGCCCTGAGCCCTAAGACCGAGACCCCCGCAGCCCCCCCAGGCCCCAAACTCTAACACCAACCCCTCCCCAGCCCTGAGCCCTAAGACCGAGACCCCCCACAGCCCCCCCCGCAAGCCCAAAACCCTACTAACGACCCCTCCCCAGCCCTGAACCCTAAGACCGAGACCCCCCCGCAGCCCCCAGGACCACAACCCTAACACCGACCCCTACCCAGCCCTGAGCCCTAAGACCGAGACCCCCCGCAGCCTCCCCCTAGCCACAAACCCTACAACCGACCCTACCCCAATCCTACGTCTAACTGCCCTGAGCCCTAAGGCCGACTACCGGGCCCACCCACCCAACACCCAGAGCCCTACACCCAACCCTACCCCAGCCCTAAGCCCTAGTACCGAGACCCACCATAGCCCCCCCCAGGCCCTAAACCCTATCACCGACCCCCTACCCAGCCCTGAGCCCTAAGACCAACACCCCCCGCAGCCCCCCCAGGCCCCAAAACCCTAACACCGAACCCCTTCCCAGCCCTGAGCCCTAAGACCGAGACCCCCGCAGCCCCCCCAGGCCCCAAACTCTAACACCAACCCCTCCCCAGCCCTGAGCCCTAAGACCGAGACCCCCCACAGCCCCCCCCGCAAGCCCAAAACCCTACTAACGACCCCTCCCCAGCCCTGAACCCTAAGACCGAGACCCCCCCGCAGCCCCCAGGACCACAACCCTAACACCGACCCCTACCCAGCCCTGAGCCCTAAGACCGAGACCCCCCGCAGCCTCCCCCTAGCCACAAACCCTACAACCGACCCTACCCCAACCCTACGTCTAACTGCCCTGAGCCCTAAGGCCGACTACCGGGCCCACCCACCCAACACCCAGAGCCCTACACCCAACCCTACCCCAGCCCTAAGCCCTAGTACCGAGACCCGCCATAGCCCCCCCCCTGGCCCTAAACCCTAACACTGACCCCTACCCAGCCCTGAGCCCTAAGACCGACACCCCCCGCAGCCCCCCCAGGCCCCAAAACCCTAACACCGAACCCCTTTCCAGCCCTGAGCCCTAAGACCGAGACCCGCCATAGCCCCCCCCAGGCCCTAAACCCTATCACCGACCCCCTACCCAGCCCTGAGCCCTAAGACCAACACCCCCCGCAGCCCCCCCAGGCCCCAAAACCCTAACACCGAACCCCTTCCCAGCCCTGAGCCCTAAGACCGAGACCCCCGCAGCCCCCCCAGGCCCCAAACTCTAACACCAACCCCTCCCCAGCCCTGAGCCCTAAGACCGAGACCCCCCACAGCCCCCCCCGCAAGCCCAAAACCCTACTAACGACCCCTCCCCAGCCCTGAACCCTAAGACCGAGACCCCCCCGCAGCCCCCAGGACCACAACCCTAACACCGACCCCTACCCAGCCCTGAGCCCTAAGACCGAGACCCCCCGCAGCCTCCCCCTAGCCACAAACCCTACAACCGACCCTACCCCAACCCTACGTCTAACTGCCCTGAGCCCTAAGGCCGACTACCGGGCCCACCCAGAGCCCTACACCCAACCCTACCCCAGCCCTAAGCCCTAGTACCGAGACCCACCATAGCCCCCCCCAGGCCCTAAACCCTATCACCGACCCCCTACCCAGCCCTGAGCCCTAAGACCAACACCCCCCGCAGCCCCCCCAGGCCCCAAAACCCTAACACCGAACCCCTTCCCAGCCCTGAGCCCTAAGACCGAGACCCCCGCAGCCCCCCCAGGCCCCAAACTCTAACACCAACCCCTCCCCAGCCCTGAGCCCTAAGACCGACACCCCCCACAGCCCCCACCCCCAAGCCCAACACCCTACTAACGACCCCTCCCTAGCCCTGAACCCTAAGACCGAGACCCCCCCGCAGCCCCCAGGACCACAACCCTAACACCGACCCCTACCCAGCCCTGAGCCCTAAGACCGAGACCCCCCGCAGCCTCCCCCTAGCCACAAACCCTACAACCGACCCTACCCCAACCCTACGTCTAACTGCCCTGAGCCCTAAGGCCGACTACCGGGCCCACCCAGAGCCCTACACCCAACCCTACCCCAGCCCTAAGCCCTAGTACCGAGACCCGCCATAGCCCCCCCCAGGCCCTAAACCCTATCACCGACCCCCTACCCAGCCCTGAGCCCTAAGACCAACACCCCCCGCAGCCCCCCCAGGCCCCAAAACCCTAACACCGAACCCCTTCCCAGCCCTGAGCCCTAAGACCGAGACCCCCGCAGCCCCCCCAGGCCCCAAACTCTAACACCAACCCCTCCCCAGCCCTGAGCCCTAAGACCGAGACCCCCCACAGCCCCCCCCGCAAGCCCAAAACCCTACTAACGACCCCTCCCCAGCCCTGAACCCTAAGACCGAGACCCCCCCGCAGCCCCCAGGACCACAACCCTAACACCGACCCCTACCCAGCCCTGAGCCCTAAGACCGAGACCCCCCGCAGCCTCCCCCTAGCCACAAACCCTACAACCGACCCTACCCCAACCCTACGTCTAACTGCCCTGAGCCCTAAGGCCGACTACCGGGCCCACCCAGAGCCCTACACCCAACCCTACCCCAGCCCTAAGCCCTAGTACCGAGACCCACCATAGCCCCCCCCAGGCCCTAAACCCTATCACCGACCCCCTACCCAGCCCTGAGCCCTAAGACCGACACCCCCCGCAGCCCCCCCAGGCCCCAAAACCCTAACACCGAACCCCTTTCCAGCCCTGAGCCCTAAGACCGAGACCCGCCATAGCCCCCCCCAGGCCCTAAACCCTATCACCGACCCCCTACCCAGCCCTGAGCCCTAAGACCAACACCCCCCGCAGCCCCCCCAGGCCCCAAAACCCTAACACCGAACCCCTTCCCAGCCCTGAGCCCTAAGACCAAGACCCCCGCAGCCCCCCCAGGCCCCAAACTCTAACACCAACCCCTCCCCAGCCCTGAGCCCTAAGACCGACACCCCCCACAGCCCCCACCCCCAAGCCCAACACCCTACTAACGACCCCTCCCTAGCCCTGAACCCTAAGACCGAGACCCCCCCGCAGCCCCCAGGACCACAACCCTAACACCGACCCCTACCCAGCCCTGAGCCCTAAGACCGAGACCCCCCGCAGCCTCCCCCTAGCCACAAACCCTACAACCGACCCTACCCCAACCCTACGTCTAACTGCCCTGAGCCCTAAGGCCGACTACCGGGCCCACCCAGAGCCCTACACCCAACCCTACCCCAGCCCTAAGCCCTAGTACCGAGACCCACCATAGCCCCCCCCAGGCCCTAAACCCTATCACCGACCCCCTACCCAGCCCTGAGCCCTAAGACCAACACCCCCCGCAGCCCCCCCAGGCCCCAAAACCCTAACACCGAACCCCTTCCCAGCCCTGAGCCCTAAGACCGAGACCCCCGCAGCCCCCCCAGGCCCCAAACTCTAACACCAACCCCTCCCCAGCCCTGAGCCCTAAGACCGAGACCCCCCACAGCCCCCCCCGCAAGCCCAAAACCCTACTAACGACCCCTCCCCAGCCCTGAACCCTAAGACCGAGACCCCCCCGCAGCCCCCAGGACCACAACCCTAACACCGACCCCTACCCAGCCCTGAGCCCTAAGACCGAGACCCCCCGCAGCCTCCCCCTAGCCACAAACCCTACAACCGACCCTACCCCAACCCTACGTCTAACTGCCCTGAGCCCTAAGGCCGACTACCGGGCCCACCCAGAGCCCTACACCCAACCCTACCCCAGCCCTAAGCCCTAGTACCGAGACCCGCCATAGCCCCCCCCAGGCCCTAAACCCTATCACCGACCCCCTACCCAGCCCTGAGCCCTAAGACCAACACCCCCCGCAGCCCCCCCAGGCCCCAAAACCCTAACACCGAACCCCTTCCCAGCCCTGAGCCCTAAGACCGAGACCCCCGCAGCCCCCCCAGGCCCCAAACTCTAACACCAACCCCTCCCCAGCCCTGAGCCCTAAGACCGAGACCCCCCACAGCCCCCCCCGCAAGCCCAAAACCCTACTAACGACCCCTCCCCAGCCCTGAACCCTAAGACCGAGACCCCCCCGCAGCCCCCAGGACCACAACCCTAACACCGACCCCTACCCAGCCCTGAGCCCTAAGACCGAGACCCCCCGCAGCCTCCCCCTAGCCACAAACCCTACAACCGACCCTACCCCAACCCTACGTCTAACTGCCCTGAGCCCTAAGGCCGACTACCGGGCCCACCCAGAGCCCTACACCCAACCCTACCCCAGCCCTAAGCCCTAGTACCGAGACCCACCATAGCCCCCCCCAGGCCCTAAACCCTATCACCGACCCCCTACCCAGCCCTGAGCCCTAAGACCAACACCCCCCGCAGCCCCCCCAGGCCCCAAAACCCTAACACCGAACCCCTTCCCAGCCCTGAGCCCTAAGACCGAGACCCCCGCAGCCCCCCCAGGCCCCAAACTCTAACACCAACCCCTCCCCAGCCCTGAGCCCTAAGACCGAGACCCCCCACAGCCCCCCCCGCAAGCCCAAAACCCTACTAACGACCCCTCCCCAGCCCTGAACCCTAAGACCGAGACCCCCCCGCAGCCCCCAGGACCACAACCCTAACACCGACCCCTACCCAGCCCTGAGCCCTAAGACCGAGACCCCCCGCAGCCTCCCCCTAGCCACAAACCCTACAACCGACCCTACCCCAACCCTACGTCTAACTGCCCTGAGCCCTAAGGCCGACTACCGGGCCCACCCACCCAACACCCAGAGCCCTACACCCAACCCTACCCCAGCCCTAAGCCCTAGTACCGAGACCCGCCATAGCCCCCCCCCTGGCCCTAAACCCTAACACTGACCCCTACCCAGCCCTGAGCCCTAAGACCGACACCCCCCGCAGCCCCCCCAGGCCCCAAAACCCTAACACCGAACCCCTTTCCAGCCCTGAGCCCTAAGACCGAGACCCGCCATAGCCCCCCCCAGGCCCTAAACCCTATCACCGACCCCCTACCCAGCCCTGAGCCCTAAGACCAACACCCCCCGCAGCCCCCCCAGGCCCCAAAACCCTAACACCGAACCCCTTCCCAGCCCTGAGCCCTAAGACCGAGACCCCCGCAGCCCCCCCAGGCCCCAAACTCTAACACCAACCCCTCCCCAGCCCTGAGCCCTAAGACCGAGACCCCCCACAGCCCCCCCCGCAAGCCCAAAACCCTACTAACGACCCCTCCCCAGCCCTGAACCCTAAGACCGAGACCCCCCCGCAGCCCCCAGGACCACAACCCTAACACCGACCCCTACCCAGCCCTGAGCCCTAAGACCGAGACCCCCCGCAGCCTCCCCCTAGCCACAAACCCTACAACCGACCCTACCCCAACCCTACGTCTAACTGCCCTGAGCCCTAAGGCCGACTACCGGGCCCACCCACCCAACACCCAGAGCCCTACACCCAACCCTACCCCAGCCCTAAGCCCTAGTACCGAGACCCGCCATAGCCCCCCCCCTGGCCCTAAACCCTAACACTGACCCCTACCCAGCCCTGAGCCCTAAGACCGACACCCCCCGCAGCCCCCCCAGGCCCCAAAACCCTAACACCGAACCCCTTTCCAGCCCTGAGCCCTAAGACCGAGACCCGCCATAGCCCCCCCCAGGCCCTAAACCCTATCACCGACCCCCTACCCAGCCCTGAGCCCTAAGACCGACACCCCCCGCAGCCCCCCCAGGCCCCAAAACCCTAACACCGAACCCCTTTCCAGCCCTGAGCCCTAAGACCGAGACCCGCCATAGCCCCCCCCAGGCCCTAAACCCTATCACCGACCCCCTACCCAGCCCTGAGCCCTAAGACCGACACCCCCCGCAGCCCCCCCAGGCCCCAAAACCCTAACACCGAACCCCTTTCCAGCCCTGAGCCCTAAGACCGAGACCCGCCATAGCCCCCCCCAGGCCCTAAACCCTATCACCGACCCCCTACCCAGCCCTGAGCCCTAAGACCGACACCCCCCGCAGCCCCCCCAGGCCCCAAAACCCTAACACCGAACCCCTTTCCAGCCCTGAGCCCTAAGACCGAGACCCGCCATAGCCCCCCCCAGGCCCTAAACCCTATCACCGACCCCCTACCCAGCCCTGAGCCCTAAGACCAACACCCCCCGCAGCCCCCCCAGGCCCCAAAACCCTAACACCGAACCCCTTCCCAGCCCTGAGCCCTAAGACCGAGACCCCCGCAGCCCCCCCAGGCCCCAAACTCTAACACCAACCCCTCCCCAGCCCTGAGCCCTAAGACCGAGACCCCCCACAGCCCCCCCCGCAAGCCCAAAACCCTACTAACGACCCCTCCCCAGCCCTGAACCCTAAGACCGAGACCCCCCCGCAGCCCCCAGGACCACAACCCTAACACCGACCCCTACCCAGCCCTGAGCCCTAAGACCGAGACCCCCCGCAGCCTCCCCCTAGCCACAAACCCTACAACCGACCCTACCCCAACCCTACGTCTAACTGCCCTGAGCCCTAAGGCCGACTACCGGGCCCACCCAGAGCCCTACACCCAACCCTACCCCAGCCCTAAGCCCTAGTACCGAGACCCACCATAGCCCCCCCCAGGCCCTAAACCCTATCACCGACCCCCTACCCAGCCCTGAGCCCTAAGACCGACACCCCCCGCAGCCCCCCCAGGCCCCAAAACCCTAACACCGAACCCCTTTCCAGCCCTGAGCCCTAAGACCGAGACCCGCCATAGCCCCCCCCAGGCCCTAAACCCTATCACCGACCCCCTACCCAGCCCTGAGCCCTAAGACCAACACCCCCCGCAGCCCCCCCAGGCCCCAAAACCCTAACACCGAACCCCTTCCCAGCCCTGAGCCCTAAGACCGAGACCCCCGCAGCCCCCCCAGGCCCCAAACTCTAACACCAACCCCTCCCCAGCCCTGAGCCCTAAGACCGAGACCCCCCACAGCCCCCCCCGCAAGCCCAAAACCCTACTAACGACCCCTCCCCAGCCCTGAACCCTAAGACCGAGACCCCCCCGCAGCCCCCAGGACCACAACCCTAACACCGACCCCTACCCAGCCCTGAGCCCTAAGACCGAGACCCCCCGCAGCCTCCCCCTAGCCACAAACCCTACAACCGACCCTACCCCAACCCTACGTCTAACTGCCCTGAGCCCTAAGGCCGACTACCGGGCCCACCCAGAGCCCTACACCCAACCCTACCCCAGCCCTAAGCCCTAGTACCGAGACCCACCATAGCCCCCCCCAGGCCCTAAACCCTATCACCGACCCCCTACCCAGCCCTGAGCCCTAAGACCAACACCCCCCGCAGCCCCCCCAGGCCCCAAAACCCTAACACCGAACCCCTTCCCAGCCCTGAGCCCTAAGACCGAGACCCCCGCAGCCCCCCCAGGCCCCAAACTCTAACACCAACCCCTCCCCAGCCCTGAGCCCTAAGACCGAGACCCCCCACAGCCCCCCCCGCAAGCCCAAAACCCTACTAACGACCCCTCCCCAGCCCTGAACCCTAAGACCGAGACCCCCCCGCAGCCCCCAGGACCACAACCCTAACACCGACCCCTACCCAGCCCTGAGCCCTAAGACCGAGACCCCCCGCAGCCTCCCCCTAGCCACAAACCCTACAACCGACCCTACCCCAACCCTACGTCTAACTGCCCTGAGCCCTAAGGCCGACTACCGGGCCCACCCACCCAACACCCAGAGCCCTACACCCAACCCTACCCCAGCCCTAAGCCCTAGTACCGAGACCCGCCATAGCCCCCCCCCTGGCCCTAAACCCTAACACTGACCCCTACCCAGCCCTGAGCCCTAAGACCGACACCCCCCGCAGCCCCCCCAGGCCCCAAAACCCTAACACCGAACCCCTTTCCAGCCCTGAGCCCTAAGACCGAGACCCGCCATAGCCCCCCCCAGGCCCTAAACCCTATCACCGACCCCCTACCCAGCCCTGAGCCCTAAGACCAACACCCCCCGCAGCCCCCCCAGGCCCCAAAACCCTAACACCGAACCCCTTCCCAGCCCTGAGCCCTAAGACCGAGACCCCCGCAGCCCCCCCAGGCCCCAAACTCTAACACCAACCCCTCCCCAGCCCTGAGCCCTAAGACCGAGACCCCCCACAGCCCCCCCCGCAAGCCCAAAACCCTACTAACGACCCCTCCCCAGCCCTGAACCCTAAGACCGAGACCCCCCCGCAGCCCCCAGGACCACAACCCTAACACCGACCCCTACCCAGCCCTGAGCCCTAAGACCGAGACCCCCCGCAGCCTCCCCCTAGCCACAAACCCTACAACCGACCCTACCCCAACCCTACGTCTAACTGCCCTGAGCCCTAAGGCCGACTACCGGGCCCACCCACCCAACACCCAGAGCCCTACACCCAACCCTACCCCAGCCCTAAGCCCTAGTACCGAGACCCGCCATAGCCCCCCCCCTGGCCCTAAACCCTAACACTGACCCCTACCCAGCCCTGAGCCCTAAGACCGACACCCCCCGCAGCCCCCCCAGGCCCCAAAACCCTAACACCGAACCCCTTTCCAGCCCTGAGCCCTAAGACCGAGACCCGCCATAGCCCCCCCCAGGCCCTAAACCCTATCACCGACCCCCTACCCAGCCCTGAGCCCTAAGACCGACACCCCCCGCAGCCCCCCCAGGCCCCAAAACCCTAACACCGAACCCCTTTCCAGCCCTGAGCCCTAAGACCGAGACCCGCCATAGCCCCCCCCAGGCCCTAAACCCTATCACCGACCCCCTACCCAGCCCTGAGCCCTAAGACCGACACCCCCCGCAGCCCCCCCAGGCCCCAAAACCCTAACACCGAACCCCTTTCCAGCCCTGAGCCCTAAGACCGAGACCCGCCATAGCCCCCCCCAGGCCCTAAACCCTATCACCGACCCCCTACCCAGCCCTGAGCCCTAAGACCGACACCCCCCGCAGCCCCCCCAGGCCCCAAAACCCTAACACCGAACCCCTTTCCAGCCCTGAGCCCTAAGACCGAGACCCGCCATAGCCCCCCCCAGGCCCTAAACCCTATCACCGACCCCCTACCCAGCCCTGAGCCCTAAGACCAACACCCCCCGCAGCCCCCCCAGGCCCCAAAACCCTAACACCGAACCCCTTCCCAGCCCTGAGCCCTAAGACCGAGACCCCCGCAGCCCCCCCAGGCCCTAAACCCTAACACCGACCCCTACCCAGCCCTGAGCCCTAAGACCGACACCCCCCACAGCCCCCACCCCCAAGCCCAACACCCTACTAACGACCCCTCCCTAGCCCTGAACCCTAAGACCGAGACCCCCCCGCAGCCCCCAGGACCACAACCCTAACACCGACCCCTACCCAGCCCTGAGCCCTAAGACCGAGACCCCCCGCAGCCTCCCCCTAGCCACAAACCCTACAACCGACCCTACCCCAACCCTACGTCTAACTGCCCTGAGCCCTAAGGCCGACTACCGGGCCCACCCAGAGCCCTACACCCAACCCTACCCCAGCCCTAAGCCCTAGTACCGAGACCCACCATAGCCCCCCCCAGGCCCTAAACCCTATCACCGACCCCCTACCCAGCCCTGAGCCCTAAGACCAACACCCCCCGCAGCCCCCCCAGGCCCCAAAACCCTAACACCGAACCCCTTCCCAGCCCTGAGCCCTAAGACCGAGACCCCCGCAGCCCCCCCAGGCCCCAAACTCTAACACCAACCCCTCCCCAGCCCTGAGCCCTAAGACCGAGACCCCCCACAGCCCCCCCCGCAAGCCCAAAACCCTACTAACGACCCCTCCCCAGCCCTGAACCCTAAGACCGAGACCCCCCCGCAGCCCCCAGGACCACAACCCTAACACCGACCCCTACCCAGCCCTGAGCCCTAAGACCGAGACCCCCCGCAGCCTCCCCCTAGCCACAAACCCTACAACCGACCCTACCCCAACCCTACGTCTAACTGCCCTGAGCCCTAAGGCCGACTACCGGGCCCACCCACCCAACACCCAGAGCCCTACACCCAACCCTACCCCAGCCCTAAGCCCTAGTACCGAGACCCGCCATAGCCCCCCCCCTGGCCCTAAACCCTAACACTGACCCCTACCCAGCCCTGAGCCCTAAGACCGACACCCCCCGCAGCCCCCCCAGGCCCCAAAACCCTAACACCGAACCCCTTTCCAGCCCTGAGCCCTAAGACCGAGACCCGCCATAGCCCCCCCCAGGCCCTAAACCCTATCACCGACCCCCTACCCAGCCCTGAGCCCTAAGACCAACACCCCCCGCAGCCCCCCCAGGCCCCAAAACCCTAACACCGAACCCCTTCCCAGCCCTGAGCCCTAAGACCGAGACCCCCGCAGCCCCCCCAGGCCCCAAACTCTAACACCAACCCCTCCCCAGCCCTGAGCCCTAAGACCGAGACCCCCCACAGCCCCCCCCGCAAGCCCAAAACCCTACTAACGACCCCTCCCCAGCCCTGAACCCTAAGACCGAGACCCCCCCGCAGCCCCCAGGACCACAACCCTAACACCGACCCCTACCCAGCCCTGAGCCCTAAGACCGAGACCCCCCGCAGCCTCCCCCTAGCCACAAACCCTACAACCGACCCTACCCCAACCCTACGTCTAACTGCCCTGAGCCCTAAGGCCGACTACCGGGCCCACCCAGAGCCCTACACCCAACCCTACCCCAGCCCTAAGCCCTAGTACCGAGACCCACCATAGCCCCCCCCAGGCCCTAAACCCTATCACCGACCCCCTACCCAGCCCTGAGCCCTAAGACCAACACCCCCCGCAGCCCCCCCAGGCCCCAAAACCCTAACACCGAACCCCTTCCCAGCCCTGAGCCCTAAGACCGAGACCCCCGCAGCCCCCCCAGGCCCCAAACTCTAACACCAACCCCTCCCCAGCCCTGAGCCCTAAGACCGAGACCCCCCACAGCCCCCCCCGCAAGCCCAAAACCCTACTAACGACCCCTCCCCAGCCCTGAACCCTAAGACCGAGACCCCCCCGCAGCCCCCAGGACCACAACCCTAACACCGACCCCTACCCAGCCCTGAGCCCTAAGACCGAGACCCCCCGCAGCCTCCCCCTAGCCACAAACCCTACAACCGACCCTACCCCAACCCTACGTCTAACTGCCCTGAGCCCTAAGGCCGACTACCGGGCCCACCCAGAGCCCTACACCCAACCCTACCCCAGCCCTAAGCCCTAGTACCGAGACCCACCATAGCCCCCCCCAGGCCCTAAACCCTATCACCGACCCCCTACCCAGCCCTGAGCCCTAAGACCAACACCCCCCGCAGCCCCCCCAGGCCCCAAAACCCTAACACCGAACCCCTTCCCAGCCCTGAGCCCTAAGACCGAGACCCCCGCAGCCCCCCCAGGCCCCAAACTCTAACACCAACCCCTCCCCAGCCCTGAGCCCTAAGACCGAGACCCCCCACAGCCCCCCCCGCAAGCCCAAAACCCTACTAACGACCCCTCCCCAGCCCTGAACCCTAAGACCGAGACCCCCCCGCAGCCCCCAGGACCACAACCCTAACACCGACCCCTACCCAGCCCTGAGCCCTAAGACCGAGACCCCCCGCAGCCTCCCCCTAGCCACAAACCCTACAACCGACCCTACCCCAACCCTACGTCTAACTGCCCTGAGCCCTAAGGCCGACTACCGGGCCCACCCACCCAACACCCAGAGCCCTACACCCAACCCTACCCCAGCCCTAAGCCCTAGTACCGAGACCCGCCATAGCCCCCCCCCTGGCCCTAAACCCTAACACTGACCCCTACCCAGCCCTGAGCCCTAAGACCGACACCCCCCGCAGCCCCCCCAGGCCCCAAAACCCTAACACCGAACCCCTTTCCAGCCCTGAGCCCTAAGACCGAGACCCGCCATAGCCCCCCCCAGGCCCTAAACCCTATCACCGACCCCCTACCCAGCCCTGAGCCCTAAGACCGACACCCCCCGCAGCCCCCCCAGGCCCCAAAACCCTAACACCGAACCCCTTTCCAGCCCTGAGCCCTAAGACCGAGACCCGCCATAGCCCCCCCCAGGCCCTAAACCCTATCACCGACCCCCTACCCAGCCCTGAGCCCTAAGACCGACACCCCCCGCAGCCCCCCCAGGCCCCAAAACCCTAACACCGAACCCCTTTCCAGCCCTGAGCCCTAAGACCGAGACCCGCCATAGCCCCCCCCCTGGCCCTAAACCCTAACACTGACCCCTACCCAGCCCTGAGCCCTAAGACCGACACCCCCCGCAGCCCCCCCAGGCCCCAAAACCCTAACACCGAACCCCTTTCCAGCCCTGAGCCCTAAGACCGAGACCCGCCATAGCCCCCCCCAGGCCCTAAACCCTATCACCGACCCCCTACCCAGCCCTGAGCCCTAAGACCAACACCCCCCGCAGCCCCCCCAGGCCCCAAAACCCTAACACCGAACCCCTTCCCAGCCCTGAGCCCTAAGACCGAGACCCCCGCAGCCCCCCCAGGCCCCAAACTCTAACACCAACCCCTCCCCAGCCCTGAGCCCTAAGACCGAGACCCCCCACAGCCCCCCCCGCAAGCCCAAAACCCTACTAACGACCCCTCCCCAGCCCTGAACCCTAAGACCGAGACCCCCCCGCAGCCCCCAGGACCACAACCCTAACACCGACCCCTACCCAGCCCTGAGCCCTAAGACCGAGACCCCCCGCAGCCTCCCCCTAGCCACAAACCCTACAACCGACCCTACCCCAACCCTACGTCTAACTGCCCTGAGCCCTAAGGCCGACTACCGGGCCCACCCACCCAACACCCAGAGCCCTACACCCAACCCTACCCCAGCCCTAAGCCCTAGTACCGAGACCCGCCATAGCCCCCCCCCTGGCCCTAAACCCTAACACTGACCCCTACCCAGCCCTGAGCCCTAAGACCGACACCCCCCGCAGCCCCCCCAGGCCCCAAAACCCTAACACCGAACCCCTTTCCAGCCCTGAGCCCTAAGACCGAGACCCGCCATAGCCCCCCCCAGGCCCTAAACCCTATCACCGACCCCCTACCCAGCCCTGAGCCCTAAGACCAACACCCCCCGCAGCCCCCCCAGGCCCCAAAACCCTAACACCGAACCCCTTCCCAGCCCTGAGCCCTAAGACCGAGACCCCCGCAGCCCCCCCAGGCCCCAAACTCTAACACCAACCCCTCCCCAGCCCTGAGCCCTAAGACCGAGACCCCCCACAGCCCCCCCCGCAAGCCCAAAACCCTACTAACGACCCCTCCCCAGCCCTGAACCCTAAGACCGAGACCCCCCCGCAGCCCCCAGGACCACAACCCTAACACCGACCCCTACCCAGCCCTGAGCCCTAAGACCGAGACCCCCCGCAGCCTCCCCCTAGCCACAAACCCTACAACCGACCCTACCCCAACCCTACGTCTAACTGCCCTGAGCCCTAAGGCCGACTACCGGGCCCACCCACCCAACACCCAGAGCCCTACACCCAACCCTACCCCAGCCCTAAGCCCTAGTACCGAGACCCGCCATAGCCCCCCCCCTGGCCCTAAACCCTAACACTGACCCCTACCCAGCCCTGAGCCCTAAGACCGACACCCCCCGCAGCCCCCCCAGGCCCCAAAACCCTAACACCGAACCCCTTTCCAGCCCTGAGCCCTAAGACCGAGACCCGCCATAGCCCCCCCCCTGGCCCTAAACCCTAACACTGACCCCTACCCAGCCCTGAGCCCTAAGACCGACACCCCCCGCAGCCCCCCCAGGCCCCAAAACCCTAACACCGAACCCCTTTCCAGCCCTGAGCCCTAAGACCGAGACCCGCCATAGCCCCCCCCAGGCCCTAAACCCTATCACCGACCCCCTACCCAGCCCTGAGCCCTAAGACCAACACCCCCCGCAGCCCCCCCAGGCCCCAAAACCCTAACACCGAACCCCTTCCCAGCCCTGAGCCCTAAGACCGAGACCCCCGCAGCCCCCCCAGGCCCCAAACTCTAACACCAACCCCTCCCCAGCCCTGAGCCCTAAGACCGAGACCCCCCACAGCCCCCCCCGCAAGCCCAAAACCCTACTAACGACCCCTCCCCAGCCCTGAACCCTAAGACCGAGACCCCCCCGCAGCCCCCAGGACCACAACCCTAACACCGACCCCTACCCAGCCCTGAGCCCTAAGACCGAGACCCCCCGCAGCCTCCCCCTAGCCACAAACCCTACAACCGACCCTACCCCAACCCTACGTCTAACTGCCCTGAGCCCTAAGGCCGACTACCGGGCCCACCCACCCAACACCCAGAGCCCTACACCCAACCCTACCCCAGCCCTAAGCCCTAGTACCGAGACCCGCCATAGCCCCCCCCCTGGCCCTAAACCCTAACACTGACCCCTACCCAGCCCTGAGCCCTAAGACCGACACCCCCCGCAGCCCCCCCAGGCCCCAAAACCCTAACACCGAACCCCTTTCCAGCCCTGAGCCCTAAGACCGAGACCCGCCATAGCCCCCCCCAGGCCCTAAACCCTATCACCGACCCCCTACCCAGCCCTGAGCCCTAAGACCAACACCCCCCGCAGCCCCCCCAGGCCCCAAAACCCTAACACCGAACCCCTTCCCAGCCCTGAGCCCTAAGACCGAGACCCCCGCAGCCCCCCCAGGCCCCAAACTCTAACACCAACCCCTCCCCAGCCCTGAGCCCTAAGACCGAGACCCCCCACAGCCCCCCCCGCAAGCCCAAAACCCTACTAACGACCCCTCCCCAGCCCTGAACCCTAAGACCGAGACCCCCCCGCAGCCCCCAGGACCACAACCCTAACACCGACCCCTACCCAGCCCTGAGCCCTAAGACCGAGACCCCCCGCAGCCTCCCCCTAGCCACAAACCCTACAACCGACCCTACCCCAACCCTACGTCTAACTGCCCTGAGCCCTAAGGCCGACTACCGGGCCCACCCAGAGCCCTACACCCAACCCTACCCCAGCCCTAAGCCCTAGTACCGAGACCCACCATAGCCCCCCCCAGGCCCTAAACCCTATCACCGACCCCCTACCCAGCCCTGAGCCCTAAGACCAACACCCCCCGCAGCCCCCCCAGGCCCCAAAACCCTAACACCGAACCCCTTCCCAGCCCTGAGCCCTAAGACCGAGACCCCCGCAGCCCCCCCAGGCCCCAAACTCTAACACCAACCCCTCCCCAGCCCTGAGCCCTAAGACCGAGACCCCCCACAGCCCCCCCCGCAAGCCCAAAACCCTACTAACGACCCCTCCCCAGCCCTGAACCCTAAGACCGAGACCCCCCCGCAGCCCCCAGGACCACAACCCTAACACCGACCCCTACCCAGCCCTGAGCCCTAAGACCGAGACCCCCCGCAGCCTCCCCCTAGCCACAAACCCTACAACCGACCCTACCCCAACCCTACGTCTAACTGCCCTGAGCCCTAAGGCCGACTACCGGGCCCACCCACCCAACACCCAGAGCCCTACACCCAACCCTACCCCAGCCCTAAGCCCTAGTACCGAGACCCGCCATAGCCCCCCCCCTGGCCCTAAACCCTAACACTGACCCCTACCCAGCCCTGAGCCCTAAGACCGACACCCCCCGCAGCCCCCCCAGGCCCCAAAACCCTAACACCGAACCCCTTTCCAGCCCTGAGCCCTAAGACCGAGACCCGCCATAGCCCCCCCCAGGCCCTAAACCCTATCACCGACCCCCTACCCAGCCCTGAGCCCTAAGACCGACACCCCCCGCAGCCCCCCCAGGCCCCAAAACCCTAACACCGAACCCCTTTCCAGCCCTGAGCCCTAAGACCGAGACCCGCCATAGCCCCCCCCAGGCCCTAAACCCTATCACCGACCCCCTACCCAGCCCTGAGCCCTAAGACCGACACCCCCCGCAGCCCCCCCAGGCCCCAAAACCCTAACACCGAACCCCTTTCCAGCCCTGAGCCCTAAGACCGAGACCCGCCATAGCCCCCCCCAGGCCCTAAACCCTATCACCGACCCCCTACCCAGCCCTGAGCCCTAAGACCAACACCCCCCGCAGCCCCCCCAGGCCCCAAAACCCTAACACCGAACCCCTTCCCAGCCCTGAGCCCTAAGACCGAGACCCCCGCAGCCCCCCCAGGCCCCAAACTCTAACACCAACCCCTCCCCAGCCCTGAGCCCTAAGACCGAGACCCCCCACAGCCCCCCCCGCAAGCCCAAAACCCTACTAACGACCCCTCCCCAGCCCTGAACCCTAAGACCGAGACCCCCCCGCAGCCCCCAGGACCACAACCCTAACACCGACCCCTACCCAGCCCTGAGCCCTAAGACCGAGACCCCCCGCAGCCTCCCCCTAGCCACAAACCCTACAACCGACCCTACCCCAACCCTACGTCTAACTGCCCTGAGCCCTAAGGCCGACTACCGGGCCCACCCACCCAACACCCAGAGCCCTACACCCAACCCTACCCCAGCCCTAAGCCCTAGTACCGAGACCCGCCATAGCCCCCCCCCTGGCCCTAAACCCTAACACTGACCCCTACCCAGCCCTGAGCCCTAAGACCGACACCCCCCGCAGCCCCCCCAGGCCCCAAAACCCTAACACCGAACCCCTTTCCAGCCCTGAGCCCTAAGACCGAGACCCGCCATAGCCCCCCCCAGGCCCTAAACCCTATCACCGACCCCCTACCCAGCCCTGAGCCCTAAGACCAACACCCCCCGCAGCCCCCCCAGGCCCCAAAACCCTAACACCGAACCCCTTCCCAGCCCTGAGCCCTAAGACCGAGACCCCCGCAGCCCCCCCAGGCCCCAAACTCTAACACCAACCCCTCCCCAGCCCTGAGCCCTAAGACCGACACCCCCCACAGCCCCCACCCCCAAGCCCAACACCCTACTAACGACCCCTCCCTAGCCCTGAACCCTAAGACCGAGACCCCCCCGCAGCCCCCAGGACCACAACCCTAACACCGACCCCTACCCAGCCCTGAGCCCTAAGACCGAGACCCCCCGCAGCCTCCCCCTAGCCACAAACCCTACAACCGACCCTACCCCAACCCTACGTCTAACTGCCCTGAGCCCTAAGGCCGACTACCGGGCCCACCCAGAGCCCTACACCCAACCCTACCCCAGCCCTAAGCCCTAGTACCGAGACCCGCCATAGCCCCCCCCCTGGCCCTAAACCCTAACACTGACCCCTACCCAGCCCTGAGCCCTAAGACCGACACCCCCCGCAGCCCCCCCAGGCCCCAAAACCCTAACACCGAACCCCTTTCCAGCCCTGAGCCCTAAGACCGAGACCCGCCATAGCCCCCCCCAGGCCCTAAACCCTATCACCGACCCCCTACCCAGCCCTGAGCCCTAAGACCGACACCCCCCGCAGCCCCCCCAGGCCCCAAAACCCTAACACCGAACCCCTTTCCAGCCCTGAGCCCTAAGACCGAGACCCGCCATAGCCCCCCCCAGGCCCTAAACCCTATCACCGACCCCCTACCCAGCCCTGAGCCCTAAGACCGACACCCCCCGCAGCCCCCCCAGGCCCCAAAACCCTAACACCGAACCCCTTTCCAGCCCTGAGCCCTAAGACCGAGACCCGCCATAGCCCCCCCCAGGCCCTAAACCCTATCACCGACCCCCTACCCAGCCCTGAGCCCTAAGACCAACACCCCCCGCAGCCCCCCCAGGCCCCAAAACCCTAACACCGAACCCCTTCCCAGCCCTGAGCCCTAAGACCGAGACCCCCGCAGCCCCCCCAGGCCCCAAACTCTAACACCAACCCCTCCCCAGCCCTGAGCCCTAAGACCGAGACCCCCCACAGCCCCCCCCGCAAGCCCAAAACCCTACTAACGACCCCTCCCCAGCCCTGAACCCTAAGACCGAGACCCCCCCGCAGCCCCCAGGACCACAACCCTAACACCGACCCCTACCCAGCCCTGAGCCCTAAGACCGAGACCCCCCGCAGCCTCCCCCTAGCCACAAACCCTACAACCGACCCTACCCCAACCCTACGTCTAACTGCCCTGAGCCCTAAGGCCGACTACCGGGCCCACCCACCCAACACCCAGAGCCCTACACCCAACCCTACCCCAGCCCTAAGCCCTAGTACCGAGACCCGCCATAGCCCCCCCCCTGGCCCTAAACCCTAACACTGACCCCTACCCAGCCCTGAGCCCTAAGACCGACACCCCCCGCAGCCCCCCCAGGCCCCAAAACCCTAACACCGAACCCCTTTCCAGCCCTGAGCCCTAAGACCGAGACCCGCCATAGCCCCCCCCAGGCCCTAAACCCTATCACCGACCCCCTACCCAGCCCTGAGCCCTAAGACCAACACCCCCCGCAGCCCCCCCAGGCCCCAAAACCCTAACACCGAACCCCTTCCCAGCCCTGAGCCCTAAGACCGAGACCCCCGCAGCCCCCCCAGGCCCCAAACTCTAACACCAACCCCTCCCCAGCCCTGAGCCCTAAGACCGACACCCCCCACAGCCCCCCCCGCAAGCCCAAAACCCTACTAACGACCCCTCCCCAGCCCTGAACCCTAAGACCGAGACCCCCCCGCAGCCCCCAGGACCACAACCCTAACACCGACCCCTACCCAGCCCTGAGCCCTAAGACCGAGACCCCCCGCAGCCTCCCCCTAGCCACAAACCCTACAACCGACCCTACCCCAACCCTACGTCTAACTGCCCTGAGCCCTAAGGCCGACTACCGGGCCCACCCACCCAACACCCAGAGCCCTACACCCAACCCTACCCCAGCCCTAAGCCCTAGTACCGAGACCCGCCATAGCCCCCCCCCTGGCCCTAAACCCTAACACTGACCCCTACCCAGCCCTGAGCCCTAAGACCGACACCCCCCGCAGCCCCCCCAGGCCCCAAAACCCTAACACCGAACCCCTTTCCAGCCCTGAGCCCTAAGACCGAGACCCGCCATAGCCCCCCCCAGGCCCTAAACCCTATCACCGACCCCCTACCCAGCCCTGAGCCCTAAGACCAACACCCCCCGCAGCCCCCCCAGGCCCCAAAACCCTAACACCGAACCCCTTCCCAGCCCTGAGCCCTAAGACCGAGACCCCCGCAGCCCCCCCAGGCCCCAAACTCTAACACCAACCCCTCCCCAGCCCTGAGCCCTAAGACCGACACCCCCCACAGCCCCCACCCCCAAGCCCAACACCCTACTAACGACCCCTCCCTAGCCCTGAACCCTAAGACCGAGACCCCCCCGCAGCCCCCAGGACCACAACCCTAACACCGACCCCTACCCAGCCCTGAGCCCTAAGACCGAGACCCCCCGCAGCCTCCCCCTAGCCACAAACCCTACAACCGACCCTACCCCAACCCTACGTCTAACTGCCCTGAGCCCTAAGGCCGACTACCGGGCCCACCCAGAGCCCTACACCCAACCCTACCCCAGCCCTAAGCCCTAGTACCGAGACCCGCCATAGCCCCCCCCCTGGCCCTAAACCCTAACACTGACCCCTACCCAGCCCTGAGCCCTAAGACCGACACCCCCCGCAGCCCCCCCAGGCCCCAAAACCCTAACACCGAACCCCTTTCCAGCCCTGAGCCCTAAGACCGAGACCCGCCATAGCCCCCCCCAGGCCCTAAACCCTATCACCGACCCCCTACCCAGCCCTGAGCCCTAAGACCGACACCCCCCGCAGCCCCCCCAGGCCCCAAAACCCTAACACCGAACCCCTTTCCAGCCCTGAGCCCTAAGACCGAGACCCGCCATAGCCCCCCCCAGGCCCTAAACCCTATCACCGACCCCCTACCCAGCCCTGAGCCCTAAGACCGACACCCCCCGCAGCCCCCCCAGGCCCCAAAACCCTAACACCGAACCCCTTTCCAGCCCTGAGCCCTAAGACCGAGACCCGCCATAGCCCCCCCCAGGCCCTAAACCCTATCACCGACCCCCTACCCAGCCCTGAGCCCTAAGACCAACACCCCCCGCAGCCCCCCCAGGCCCCAAAACCCTAACACCGAACCCCTTCCCAGCCCTGAGCCCTAAGACCGAGACCCCCGCAGCCCCCCCAGGCCCCAAACTCTAACACCAACCCCTCCCCAGCCCTGAGCCCTAAGACCGAGACCCCCCACAGCCCCCCCCGCAAGCCCAAAACCCTACTAACGACCCCTCCCCAGCCCTGAACCCTAAGACCGAGACCCCCCCGCAGCCCCCAGGACCACAACCCTAACACCGACCCCTACCCAGCCCTGAGCCCTAAGACCGAGACCCCCCGCAGCCTCCCCCTAGCCACAAACCCTACAACCGACCCTACCCCAACCCTACGTCTAACTGCCCTGAGCCCTAAGGCCGACTACCGGGCCCACCCACCCAACACCCAGAGCCCTACACCCAACCCTACCCCAGCCCTAAGCCCTAGTACCGAGACCCGCCATAGCCCCCCCCCTGGCCCTAAACCCTAACACTGACCCCTACCCAGCCCTGAGCCCTAAGACCGACACCCCCCGCAGCCCCCCCAGGCCCCAAAACCCTAACACCGAACCCCTTTCCAGCCCTGAGCCCTAAGACCGAGACCCGCCATAGCCCCCCCCAGGCCCTAAACCCTATCACCGACCCCCTACCCAGCCCTGAGCCCTAAGACCGACACCCCCCGCAGCCCCCCCAGGCCCCAAAACCCTAACACCGAACCCCTTTCCAGCCCTGAGCCCTAAGACCGAGACCCGCCATAGCCCCCCCCAGGCCCTAAACCCTATCACCGACCCCCTACCCAGCCCTGAGCCCTAAGACCAACACCCCCCGCAGCCCCCCCAGGCCCCAAAACCCTAACACCGAACCCCTTCCCAGCCCTGAGCCCTAAGACCGAGACCCCCGCAGCCCCCCCAGGCCCCAAACTCTAACACCAACCCCTCCCCAGCCCTGAGCCCTAAGACCGAGACCCCCCACAGCCCCCCCCGCAAGCCCAAAACCCTACTAACGACCCCTCCCCAGCCCTGAACCCTAAGACCGAGACCCCCCCGCAGCCCCCAGGACCACAACCCTAACACCGACCCCTACCCAGCCCTGAGCCCTAAGACCGAGACCCCCCGCAGCCTCCCCCTAGCCACAAACCCTACAACCGACCCTACCCCAATCCTACGTCTAACTGCCCTGAGCCCTAAGGCCGACTACCGGGCCCACCCACCCAACACCCAGAGCCCTACACCCAACCCTACCCCAGCCCTAAGCCCTAGTACCGAGACCCGCCATAGCCCCCCCCCTGGCCCTAAACCCTAACACTGACCCCTACCCAGCCCTGAGCCCTAAGACCGACACCCCCCGCAGCCCCCCCAGGCCCCAAAACCCTAACACCGAACCCCTTTCCAGCCCTGAGCCCTAAGACCGAGACCCGCCATAGCCCCCCCCAGGCCCTAAACCCTATCACCGACCCCCTACCCAGCCCTGAGCCCTAAGACCAACACCCCCCGCAGCCCCCCCAGGCCCCAAAACCCTAACACCGAACCCCTTCCCAGCCCTGAGCCCTAAGACCGAGACCCCCGCAGCCCCCCCAGGCCCCAAACTCTAACACCAACCCCTCCCCAGCCCTGAGCCCTAAGACCGACACCCCCCACAGCCCCCACCCCCAAGCCCAACACCCTACTAACGACCCCTCCCTAGCCCTGAACCCTAAGACCGAGACCCCCCCGCAGCCCCCAGGACCACAACCCTAACACCGACCCCTACCCAGCCCTGAGCCCTAAGACCGAGACCCCCCGCAGCCTCCCCCTAGCCACAAACCCTACAACCGACCCTACCCCAACCCTACGTCTAACTGCCCTGAGCCCTAAGGCCGACTACCGGGCCCACCCAGAGCCCTACACCCAACCCTACCCCAGCCCTAAGCCCTAGTACCGAGACCCACCATAGCCCCCCCCAGGCCCTAAACCCTATCACCGACCCCCTACCCAGCCCTGAGCCCTAAGACCAACACCCCCCGCAGCCCCCCCAGGCCCCAAAACCCTAACACCGAACCCCTTCCCAGCCCTGAGCCCTAAGACCGAGACCCCCGCAGCCCCCCCAGGCCCCAAACTCTAACACCAACCCCTCCCCAGCCCTGAGCCCTAAGACCGAGACCCCCCACAGCCCCCCCCGCAAGCCCAAAACCCTACTAACGACCCCTCCCCAGCCCTGAACCCTAAGACCGAGACCCCCCCGCAGCCCCCAGGACCACAACCCTAACACCGACCCCTACCCAGCCCTGAGCCCTAAGACCGAGACCCCCCGCAGCCTCCCCCTAGCCACAAACCCTACAACCGACCCTACCCCAACCCTACGTCTAACTGCCCTGAGCCCTAAGGCCGACTACCGGGCCCACCCAGAGCCCTACACCCAACCCTACCCCAGCCCTAAGCCCTAGTACCGAGACCCACCATAGCCCCCCCCAGGCCCTAAACCCTATCACCGACCCCCTACCCAGCCCTGAGCCCTAAGACCAACACCCCCCGCAGCCCCCCCAGGCCCCAAAACCCTAACACCGAACCCCTTCCCAGCCCTGAGCCCTAAGACCGAGACCCCCGCAGCCCCCCCAGGCCCCAAACTCTAACACCAACCCCTCCCCAGCCCTGAGCCCTAAGACCGAGACCCCCCACAGCCCCCCCCGCAAGCCCAAAACCCTACTAACGACCCCTCCCCAGCCCTGAACCCTAAGACCGAGACCCCCCCGCAGCCCCCAGGACCACAACCCTAACACCGACCCCTACCCAGCCCTGAGCCCTAAGACCGAGACCCCCCGCAGCCTCCCCCTAGCCACAAACCCTACAACCGACCCTACCCCAACCCTACGTCTAACTGCCCTGAGCCCTAAGGCCGACTACCGGGCCCACCCACCCAACACCCAGAGCCCTACACCCAACCCTACCCCAGCCCTAAGCCCTAGTACCGAGACCCGCCATAGCCCCCCCCCTGGCCCTAAACCCTAACACTGACCCCTACCCAGCCCTGAGCCCTAAGACCGACACCCCCCGCAGCCCCCCCAGGCCCCAAAACCCTAACACCGAACCCCTTTCCAGCCCTGAGCCCTAAGACCGAGACCCGCCATAGCCCCCCCCAGGCCCTAAACCCTATCACCGACCCCCTACCCAGCCCTGAGCCCTAAGACCGACACCCCCCGCAGCCCCCCCAGGCCCCAAAACCCTAACACCGAACCCCTTTCCAGCCCTGAGCCCTAAGACCGAGACCCGCCATAGCCCCCCCCAGGCCCTAAACCCTATCACCGACCCCCTACCCAGCCCTGAGCCCTAAGACCGACACCCCCCGCAGCCCCCCCAGGCCCCAAAACCCTAACACCGAACCCCTTTCCAGCCCTGAGCCCTAAGACCGAGACCCGCCATAGCCCCCCCCAGGCCCTAAACCCTATCACCGACCCCCTACCCAGCCCTGAGCCCTAAGACCAACACCCCCCGCAGCCCCCCCAGGCCCCAAAACCCTAACACCGAACCCCTTCCCAGCCCTGAGCCCTAAGACCGAGACCCCCGCAGCCCCCCCAGGCCCTAAACCCTAACACCGACCCCTACCCAGCCCTGAGCCCTAAGACCGACACCCCCCACAGCCCCCACCCCCAAGCCCAACACCCTACTAACGACCCCTCCCTAGCCCTGAACCCTAAGACCGAGACCCCCCCGCAGCCCCCAGGACCACAACCCTAACACCGACCCCTACCCAGCCCTGAGCCCTAAGACCGAGACCCCCCGCAGCCTCCCCCTAGCCACAAACCCTACAACCGACCCTACCCCAACCCTACGTCTAACTGCCCTGAGCCCTAAGGCCGACTACCGGGCCCACCCACCCAACACCCAGAGCCCTACACCCAACCCTACCCCAGCCCTAAGCCCTAGTACCGAGACCCGCCATAGCCCCCCCCCTGGCCCTAAACCCTAACACTGACCCCTACCCAGCCCTGAGCCCTAAGACCGACACCCCCCGCAGCCCCCCCAGGCCCCAAAACCCTAACACCGAACCCCTTTCCAGCCCTGAGCCCTAAGACCGAGACCCGCCATAGCCCCCCCCAGGCCCTAAACCCTATCACCGACCCCCTACCCAGCCCTGAGCCCTAAGACCAACACCCCCCGCAGCCCCCCCAGGCCCCAAAACCCTAACACCGAACCCCTTCCCAGCCCTGAGCCCTAAGACCGAGACCCCCGCAGCCCCCCCAGGCCCCAAACTCTAACACCAACCCCTCCCCAGCCCTGAGCCCTAAGACCGAGACCCCCCACAGCCCCCCCCGCAAGCCCAAAACCCTACTAACGACCCCTCCCCAGCCCTGAACCCTAAGACCGAGACCCCCCCGCAGCCCCCAGGACCACAACCCTAACACCGACCCCTACCCAGCCCTGAGCCCTAAGACCGAGACCCCCCGCAGCCTCCCCCTAGCCACAAACCCTACAACCGACCCTACCCCAACCCTACGTCTAACTGCCCTGAGCCCTAAGGCCGACTACCGGGCCCACCCACCCAACACCCAGAGCCCTACACCCAACCCTACCCCAGCCCTAAGCCCTAGTACCGAGACCCGCCATAGCCCCCCCCCTGGCCCTAAACCCTAACACTGACCCCTACCCAGCCCTGAGCCCTAAGACCGACACCCCCCGCAGCCCCCCCAGGCCCCAAAACCCTAACACCGAACCCCTTTCCAGCCCTGAGCCCTAAGACCGAGACCCGCCATAGCCCCCCCCAGGCCCTAAACCCTATCACCGACCCCCTACCCAGCCCTGAGCCCTAAGACCGACACCCCCCGCAGCCCCCCCAGGCCCCAAAACCCTAACACCGAACCCCTTTCCAGCCCTGAGCCCTAAGACCGAGACCCGCCATAGCCCCCCCCAGGCCCTAAACCCTATCACCGACCCCCTACCCAGCCCTGAGCCCTAAGACCGACACCCCCCGCAGCCCCCCCAGGCCCCAAAACCCTAACACCGAACCCCTTTCCAGCCCTGAGCCCTAAGACCGAGACCCGCCATAGCCCCCCCCAGGCCCTAAACCCTATCACCGACCCCCTACCCAGCCCTGAGCCCTAAGACCGACACCCCCCGCAGCCCCCCCAGGCCCCAAAACCCTAACACCGAACCCCTTTCCAGCCCTGAGCCCTAAGACCGAGACCCGCCATAGCCCCCCCCAGGCCCTAAACCCTATCACCGACCCCCTACCCAGCCCTGAGCCCTAAGACCAACACCCCCCGCAGCCCCCCCAGGCCCCAAAACCCTAACACCGAACCCCTTCCCAGCCCTGAGCCCTAAGACCGAGACCCCCGCAGCCCCCCCAGGCCCTAAACCCTAACACCGACCCCTACCCAGCCCTGAGCCCTAAGACCGACACCCCCCACAGCCCCCACCCCCAAGCCCAACACCCTACTAACGACCCCTCCCTAGCCCTGAACCCTAAGACCGAGACCCCCCCGCAGCCCCCAGGACCACAACCCTAACACCGACCCCTACCCAGCCCTGAGCCCTAAGACCGAGACCCCCCGCAGCCTCCCCCTAGCCACAAACCCTACAACCGACCCTACCCCAACCCTACGTCTAACTGCCCTGAGCCCTAAGGCCGACTACCGGGCCCACCCACCCAACACCCAGAGCCCTACACCCAACCCTACCCCAGCCCTAAGCCCTAGTACCGAGACCCGCCATAGCCCCCCCCCTGGCCCTAAACCCTAACACTGACCCCTACCCAGCCCTGAGCCCTAAGACCGACACCCCCCGCAGCCCCCCCAGGCCCCAAAACCCTAACACCGAACCCCTTTCCAGCCCTGAGCCCTAAGACCGAGACCCGCCATAGCCCCCCCCCTGGCCCTAAACCCTAACACTGACCCCTACCCAGCCCTGAGCCCTAAGACCAACACCCCCCGCAGCCCCCCCAGGCCCCAAAACCCTAACACCGAACCCCTTCCCAGCCCTGAGCCCTAAGACCGAGACCCCCGCAGCCCCCCCAGGCCCCAAACTCTAACACCAACCCCTCCCCAGCCCTGAGCCCTAAGACCGACACCCCCCACAGCCCCCACCCCCAAGCCCAACACCCTACTAACGACCCCTCCCTAGCCCTGAACCCTAAGACCGAGACCCCCCCGCAGCCCCCAGGACCACAACCCTAACACCGACCCCTACCCAGCCCTGAGCCCTAAGACCGAGACCCCCCGCAGCCTCCCCCTAGCCACAAACCCTACAACCGACCCTACCCCAACCCTACGTCTAACTGCCCTGAGCCCTAAGGCCGACTACCGGGCCCACCCAGAGCCCTACACCCAACCCTACCCCAGCCCTAAGCCCTAGTACCGAGACCCACCATAGCCCCCCCCAGGCCCTAAACCCTATCACCGACCCCCTACCCAGCCCTGAGCCCTAAGACCGACACCCCCCGCAGCCCCCCCAGGCCCCAAAACCCTAACACCGAACCCCTTTCCAGCCCTGAGCCCTAAGACCGAGACCCGCCATAGCCCCCCCCAGGCCCTAAACCCTATCACCGACCCCCTACCCAGCCCTGAGCCCTAAGACCAACACCCCCCGCAGCCCCCCCAGGCCCCAAAACCCTAACACCGAACCCCTTCCCAGCCCTGAGCCCTAAGACCGAGACCCCCGCAGCCCCCCCAGGCCCCAAACTCTAACACCAACCCCTCCCCAGCCCTGAGCCCTAAGACCGAGACCCCCCACAGCCCCCCCCGCAAGCCCAAAACCCTACTAACGACCCCTCCCCAGCCCTGAACCCTAAGACCGAGACCCCCCCGCAGCCCCCAGGACCACAACCCTAACACCGACCCCTACCCAGCCCTGAGCCCTAAGACCGAGACCCCCCGCAGCCTCCCCCTAGCCACAAACCCTACAACCGACCCTACCCCAACCCTACGTCTAACTGCCCTGAGCCCTAAGGCCGACTACCGGGCCCACCCACCCAACACCCAGAGCCCTACACCCAACCCTACCCCAGCCCTAAGCCCTAGTACCGAGACCCGCCATAGCCCCCCCCCTGGCCCTAAACCCTAACACTGACCCCTACCCAGCCCTGAGCCCTAAGACCGACACCCCCCGCAGCCCCCCCAGGCCCCAAAACCCTAACACCGAACCCCTTTCCAGCCCTGAGCCCTAAGACCGAGACCCGCCATAGCCCCCCCCAGGCCCTAAACCCTATCACCGACCCCCTACCCAGCCCTGAGCCCTAAGACCGACACCCCCCGCAGCCCCCCCAGGCCCCAAAACCCTAACACCGAACCCCTTTCCAGCCCTGAGCCCTAAGACCGAGACCCGCCATAGCCCCCCCCAGGCCCTAAACCCTATCACCGACCCCCTACCCAGCCCTGAGCCCTAAGACCAACACCCCCCGCAGCCCCCCCAGGCCCCAAAACCCTAACACCGAACCCCTTCCCAGCCCTGAGCCCTAAGACCGAGACCCCCGCAGCCCCCCCAGGCCCCAAACTCTAACACCAACCCCTCCCCAGCCCTGAGCCCTAAGACCGAGACCCCCCACAGCCCCCCCCGCAAGCCCAAAACCCTACTAACGACCCCTCCCCAGCCCTGAACCCTAAGACCGAGACCCCCCCGCAGCCCCCAGGACCACAACCCTAACACCGACCCCTACCCAGCCCTGAGCCCTAAGACCGAGACCCCCCGCAGCCTCCCCCTAGCCACAAACCCTACAACCGACCCTACCCCAACCCTACGTCTAACTGCCCTGAGCCCTAAGGCCGACTACCGGGCCCACCCACCCAACACCCAGAGCCCTACACCCAACCCTACCCCAGCCCTAAGCCCTAGTACCGAGACCCGCCATAGCCCCCCCCCTGGCCCTAAACCCTAACACTGACCCCTACCCAGCCCTGAGCCCTAAGACCGACACCCCCCGCAGCCCCCCCAGGCCCCAAAACCCTAACACCGAACCCCTTTCCAGCCCTGAGCCCTAAGACCGAGACCCGCCATAGCCCCCCCCAGGCCCTAAACCCTATCACCGACCCCCTACCCAGCCCTGAGCCCTAAGACCAACACCCCCCGCAGCCCCCCCAGGCCCCAAAACCCTAACACCGAACCCCTTCCCAGCCCTGAGCCCTAAGACCGAGACCCCCGCAGCCCCCCCAGGCCCCAAACTCTAACACCAACCCCTCCCCAGCCCTGAGCCCTAAGACCGAGACCCCCCACAGCCCCCCCCGCAAGCCCAAAACCCTACTAACGACCCCTCCCCAGCCCTGAACCCTAAGACCGAGACCCCCCCGCAGCCCCCAGGACCACAACCCTAACACCGACCCCTACCCAGCCCTGAGCCCTAAGACCGAGACCCCCCGCAGCCTCCCCCTAGCCACAAACCCTACAACCGACCCTACCCCAATCCTACGTCTAACTGCCCTGAGCCCTAAGGCCGACTACCGGGCCCACCCACCCAACACCCAGAGCCCTACACCCAACCCTACCCCAGCCCTAAGCCCTAGTACCGAGACCCGCCATAGCCCCCCCCCTGGCCCTAAACCCTAACACTGACCCCTTCCCAGCCCTGAGCCCTAAGACCGAGACCCCCGCAGCCCCCCCAGGCCCCAAACTCTAACACCAACCCCTCCCCAGCCCTGAGCCCTAAGACCGAGACCCCCCACAGCCCCCCCCGCAAGCCCAAAACCCTACTAACGACCCCTCCCCAGCCCTGAACCCTAAGACCGAGACCCCCCCGCAGCCCCCAGGACCACAACCCTAACACCGACCCCTACCCAGCCCTGAGCCCTAAGACCGAGACCCCCCGCAGCCTCCCCCTAGCCACAAACCCTACAACCGACCCTACCCCAACCCTACGTCTAACTGCCCTGAGCCCTAAGGCCGACTACCGGGCCCACCCAGAGCCCTACACCCAACCCTACCCCAGCCCTAAGCCCTAGTACCGAGACCCACCATAGCCCCCCCCAGGCCCTAAACCCTATCACCGACCCCCTACCCAGCCCTGAGCCCTAAGACCAACACCCCCCGCAGCCCCCCCAGGCCCCAAAACCCTAACACCGAACCCCTTCCCAGCCCTGAGCCCTAAGACCGAGACCCCCGCAGCCCCCCCAGGCCCCAAACTCTAACACCAACCCCTCCCCAGCCCTGAGCCCTAAGACCGAGACCCCCCACAGCCCCCCCCGCAAGCCCAAAACCCTACTAACGACCCCTCCCCAGCCCTGAACCCTAAGACCGAGACCCCCCCGCAGCCCCCAGGACCACAACCCTAACACCGACCCCTACCCAGCCCTGAGCCCTAAGACCGAGACCCCCCGCAGCCTCCCCCTAGCCACAAACCCTACAACCGACCCTACCCCAACCCTACGTCTAACTGCCCTGAGCCCTAAGGCCGACTACCGGGCCCACCCAGAGCCCTACACCCAACCCTACCCCAGCCCTAAGCCCTAGTACCGAGACCCACCATAGCCCCCCCCAGGCCCTAAACCCTATCACCGACCCCCTACCCAGCCCTGAGCCCTAAGACCAACACCCCCCGCAGCCCCCCCAGGCCCCAAAACCCTAACACCGAACCCCTTCCCAGCCCTGAGCCCTAAGACCGAGACCCCCGCAGCCCCCCCAGGCCCCAAACTCTAACACCAACCCCTCCCCAGCCCTGAGCCCTAAGACCGAGACCCCCCACAGCCCCCACCCCAAGCCCAAAACCCTACTAACGACCCCTCCCCAGCCCTAAACCCTAAGACCGAAACCCCCCGCAGCCCCCAGGACCACAACCCTAACACCGACCCCTACCCAGCCCTGAGCCCTAAGACCGAGACTCCCCGCAGCCTCCCCCTAGCCACAAACCCTACAACCGACCCTACCCCAATCCTACGTCTAACTGCCCTGAGCCCTAAGGCCGACTACCGGGCCCACCCACCCAACACCCAGAGCCCTACACCCAACCCTACCCCAGCCCTAAGCCCTAGTACCGAGACCCGCCATAGCCCCCCCCCTGGCCCTAAACCCTAACACTGACCCCTACCCAGCCCTGAGCCCTAAGACCGACACCCCCCGCAGCCCCCCCAGGCCCCAAAACCCTAACACCGAACCCCTTTCCAGCCCTGAGCCCTAAGACCGAGACCCGCCATAGCCCCCCCCAGGCCCTAAACCCTATCACCGACCCCCTACCCAGCCCTGAGCCCTAAGACCAACACCCCCCGCAGCCCCCCCAGGCCCCAAAACCCTAACACCGAACCCCTTCCCAGCCCTGAGCCCTAAGACCAAGACCCCCGCAGCCCCCCCAGGCCCCAAACTCTAACACCAACCCCTCCCCAGCCCTGAGCCCTAAGACCGACACCCCCCACAGCCCCCACCCCCAAGCCCAACACCCTACTAACGACCCCTCCCTAGCCCTGAACCCTAAGACCGAGACCCCCCCGCAGCCCCCAGGACCACAACCCTAACACCGACCCCTACCCAGCCCTGAGCCCTAAGACCGAGACCCCCCGCAGCCTCCCCCTAGCCACAAACCCTACAACCGACCCTACCCCAATCCTACGTCTAACTGCCCTGAGCCCTAAGGCCGACTACCGGGCCCACCCACCCAACACCCAGAGCCCTACACCCAACCCTACCCCAGCCCTAAGCCCTAGTACCGAGACCCGCCATAGCCCCCCCCCTGGCCCTAAACCCTAACACTGACCCCTTCCCAGCCCTGAGCCCTAAGACCGAGACCCCCGCAGCCCCCCCAGGCCCCAAACTCTAACACCAACCCCTCCCCAGCCCTGAGCCCTAAGACCGAGACCCCCCACAGCCCCCCCCGCAAGCCCAAAACCCTACTAACGACCCCTCCCCAGCCCTGAACCCTAAGACCGAGACCCCCCCGCAGCCCCCAGGACCACAACCCTAACACCGACCCCTACCCAGCCCTGAGCCCTAAGACCGAGACCCCCCGCAGCCTCCCCCTAGCCACAAACCCTACAACCGACCCTACCCCAACCCTACGTCTAACTGCCCTGAGCCCTAAGGCCGACTACCGGGCCCACCCAGAGCCCTACACCCAACCCTACCCCAGCCCTAAGCCCTAGTACCGAGACCCACCATAGCCCCCCCCAGGCCCTAAACCCTATCACCGACCCCCTACCCAGCCCTGAGCCCTAAGACCAACACCCCCCGCAGCCCCCCCAGGCCCCAAAACCCTAACACCGAACCCCTTCCCAGCCCTGAGCCCTAAGACCGAGACCCCCGCAGCCCCCCCAGGCCCCAAACTCTAACACCAACCCCTCCCCAGCCCTGAGCCCTAAGACCGAGACCCCCCACAGCCCCCACCCCAAGCCCAAAACCCTACTAACGACCCCTCCCCAGCCCTAAACCCTAAGACCGAAACCCCCCGCAGCCCCCAGGACCACAACCCTAACACCGACCCCTACCCAGCCCTGAGCCCTAAGACCGAGACCCCCCGCAGCCTCCCCCTAGCCACAAACCCTACAACCGACCCTACCCCAACCCTACGTCTAACTGCCCTGAGCCCTAAGGCCGACTACCGGGCCCACCCACCCAACACCCAGAGCCCTACACCCAACCCTACCCCAGCCCTAAGCCCTAGTACCGAGACCCGCCATAGCCCCCCCCCTGGCCCTAAACCCTAACACTGACCCCTTCCCAGCCCTGAGCCCTAAGACCGAGACCCCCGCAGCCCCCCCAGGCCCCAAACTCTAACACCAACCCCTCCCCAGCCCTGAGCCCTAAGACCGAGACCCCCCACAGCCCCCCCCGCAAGCCCAAAACCCTACTAACGACCCCTCCCCAGCCCTGAACCCTAAGACCGAGACCCCCCCGCAGCCCCCAGGACCACAACCCTAACACCGACCCCTACCCAGCCCTGAGCCCTAAGACCGAGACCCCCCGCAGCCTCCCCCTAGCCACAAACCCTACAACCGACCCTACCCCAACCCTACGTCTAACTGCCCTGAGCCCTAAGGCCGACTACCGGGCCCACCCAGAGCCCTACACCCAACCCTACCCCAGCCCTAAGCCCTAGTACCGAGACCCGCCATAGCCCCCCCCCTGGCCCTAAACCCTAACACTGACCCCTTCCCAGCCCTGAGCCCTAAGACCGAGACCCCCGCAGCCCCCCCAGGCCCCAAACTCTAACACCAACCCCTCCCCAGCCCTGAGCCCTAAGACCGAGACCCCCCACAGCCCCCCCCGCAAGCCCAAAACCCTACTAACGACCCCTCCCCAGCCCTGAACCCTAAGACCGAGACCCCCCCGCAGCCCCCAGGACCACAACCCTAACACCGACCCCTACCCAGCCCTGAGCCCTAAGACCGAGACCCCCCGCAGCCTCCCCCTAGCCACAAACCCTACAACCGACCCTACCCCAACCCTACGTCTAACTGCCCTGAGCCCTAAGGCCGACTACCGGGCCCACCCAGAGCCCTACACCCAACCCTACCCCAGCCCTAAGCCCTAGTACCGAGACCCACCATAGCCCCCCCCAGGCCCTAAACCCTATCACCGACCCCCTACCCAGCCCTGAGCCCTAAGACCAACACCCCCCGCAGCCCCCCCAGGCCCCAAAACCCTAACACCGAACCCCTTCCCAGCCCTGAGCCCTAAGACCGAGACCCCCGCAGCCCCCCCAGGCCCCAAACTCTAACACCAACCCCTCCCCAGCCCTGAGCCCTAAGACCGAGACCCCCCACAGCCCCCACCCCAAGCCCAAAACCCTACTAACGACCCCTCCCCAGCCCTAAACCCTAAGACCGAAACCCCCCGCAGCCCCCAGGACCACAACCCTAACACCGACCCCTACCCAGCCCTGAGCCCTAAGACCGAGACCCCCCGCAGCCTCCCCCTAGCCACAAACCCTACAACCGACCCTACCCCAACCCTACGTCTAACTGCCCTGAGCCCTAAGGCCGACTACCGGGCCCACCCACCCAACACCCAGAGCCCTACACCCAACCCTACCCCAGCCCTAAGCCCTAGTACCGAGACCCGCCATAGCCCCCCCCCTGGCCCTAAACCCTAACACTGACCCCTTCCCAGCCCTGAGCCCTAAGACCGAGACCCCCGCAGCCCCCCCAGGCCCCAAACTCTAACACCAACCCCTCCCCAGCCCTGAGCCCTAAGACCGAGACCCCCCACAGCCCCCCCCGCAAGCCCAAAACCCTACTAACGACCCCTCCCCAGCCCTGAACCCTAAGACCGAGACCCCCCCGCAGCCCCCAGGACCACAACCCTAACACCGACCCCTACCCAGCCCTGAGCCCTAAGACCGAGACCCCCCGCAGCCTCCCCCTAGCCACAAACCCTACAACCGACCCTACCCCAACCCTACGTCTAACTGCCCTGAGCCCTAAGGCCGACTACCGGGCCCACCCAGAGCCCTACACCCAACCCTACCCCAGCCCTAAGCCCTAGTACCGAGACCCACCATAGCCCCCCCCAGGCCCTAAACCCTATCACCGACCCCCTACCCAGCCCTGAGCCCTAAGACCAACACCCCCCGCAGCCCCCCCAGGCCCCAAAACCCTAACACCGAACCCCTTCCCAGCCCTGAGCCCTAAGACCGAGACCCCCGCAGCCCCCCCAGGCCCCAAACTCTAACACCAACCCCTCCCCAGCCCTGAGCCCTAAGACCGAGACCCCCCACAGCCCCCCCCGCAAGCCCAAAACCCTACTAACGACCCCTCCCCAGCCCTGAACCCTAAGACCGAGACCCCCCCGCAGCCCCCAGGACCACAACCCTAACACCGACCCCTACCCAGCCCTGAGCCCTAAGACCGAGACCCCCCGCAGCCTCCCCCTAGCCACAAACCCTACAACCGACCCTACCCCAACCCTACGTCTAACTGCCCTGAGCCCTAAGGCCGACTACCGGGCCCACCCAGAGCCCTACACCCAACCCTACCCCAGCCCTAAGCCCTAGTACCGAGACCCACCATAGCCCCCCCCAGGCCCTAAACCCTATCACCGACCCCCTACCCAGCCCTGAGCCCTAAGACCAACACCCCCCGCAGCCCCCCCAGGCCCCAAAACCCTAACACCGAACCCCTTCCCAGCCCTGAGCCCTAAGACCGAGACCCCCGCAGCCCCCCCAGGCCCCAAACTCTAACACCAACCCCTCCCCAGCCCTGAGCCCTAAGACCGACACCCCCCACAGCCCCCACCCCCAAGCCCAACACCCTACTAACGACCCCTCCCTAGCCCTGAACCCTAAGACCGAGACCCCCCCGCAGCCCCCAGGACCACAACCCTAACACCGACCCCTACCCAGCCCTGAGCCCTAAGACCGAGACCCCCCGCAGCCTCCCCCTAGCCACAAACCCTACAACCGACCCTACCCCAACCCTACGTCTAACTGCCCTGAGCCCTAAGGCCGACTACCGGGCCCACCCAGAGCCCTACACCCAACCCTACCCCAGCCCTAAGCCCTAGTACCGAGACCCGCCATAGCCCCCCCCCTGGCCCTAAACCCTAACACTGACCCCTACCCAGCCCTGAGCCCTAAGACCGACACCCCCCGCAGCCCCCCCAGGCCCCAAAACCCTAACACCGAACCCCTTTCCAGCCCTGAGCCCTAAGACCGAGACCCGCCATAGCCCCCCCCAGGCCCTAAACCCTATCACCGACCCCCTACCCAGCCCTGAGCCCTAAGACCGACACCCCCCGCAGCCCCCCCAGGCCCCAAAACCCTAACACCGAACCCCTTTCCAGCCCTGAGCCCTAAGACCGAGACCCGCCATAGCCCCCCCCAGGCCCTAAACCCTATCACCGACCCCCTACCCAGCCCTGAGCCCTAAGACCAACACCCCCCGCAGCCCCCCCAGGCCCCAAAACCCTAACACCGAACCCCTTCCCAGCCCTGAGCCCTAAGACCGAGACCCCCGCAGCCCCCCCAGGCCCCAAACTCTAACACCAACCCCTCCCCAGCCCTGAGCCCTAAGACCGAGACCCCCCACAGCCCCCCCCGCAAGCCCAAAACCCTACTAACGACCCCTCCCCAGCCCTGAACCCTAAGACCGAGACCCCCCCGCAGCCCCCAGGACCACAACCCTAACACCGACCCCTACCCAGCCCTGAGCCCTAAGACCGAGACCCCCCGCAGCCTCCCCCTAGCCACAAACCCTACAACCGACCCTACCCCAACCCTACGTCTAACTGCCCTGAGCCCTAAGGCCGACTACCGGGCCCACCCACCCAACACCCAGAGCCCTACACCCAACCCTACCCCAGCCCTAAGCCCTAGTACCGAGACCCGCCATAGCCCCCCCCCTGGCCCTAAACCCTAACACTGACCCCTACCCAGCCCTGAGCCCTAAGACCGACACCCCCCGCAGCCCCCCCAGGCCCCAAAACCCTAACACCGAACCCCTTTCCAGCCCTGAGCCCTAAGACCGAGACCCGCCATAGCCCCCCCCAGGCCCTAAACCCTATCACCGACCCCCTACCCAGCCCTGAGCCCTAAGACCAACACCCCCCGCAGCCCCCCCAGGCCCCAAAACCCTAACACCGAACCCCTTCCCAGCCCTGAGCCCTAAGACCGAGACCCCCGCAGCCCCCCCAGGCCCCAAACTCTAACACCAACCCCTCCCCAGCCCTGAGCCCTAAGACCGAGACCCCCCACAGCCCCCCCCGCAAGCCCAAAACCCTACTAACGACCCCTCCCCAGCCCTGAACCCTAAGACCGAGACCCCCCCGCAGCCCCCAGGACCACAACCCTAACACCGACCCCTACCCAGCCCTGAGCCCTAAGACCGAGACCCCCCGCAGCCTCCCCCTAGCCACAAACCCTACAACCGACCCTACCCCAACCCTACGTCTAACTGCCCTGAGCCCTAAGGCCGACTACCGGGCCCACCCACCCAACACCCAGAGCCCTACACCCAACCCTACCCCAGCCCTAAGCCCTAGTACCGAGACCCGCCATAGCCCCCCCCCTGGCCCTAAACCCTAACACTGACCCCTACCCAGCCCTGAGCCCTAAGACCGACACCCCCCGCAGCCCCCCCAGGCCCCAAAACCCTAACACCGAACCCCTTTCCAGCCCTGAGCCCTAAGACCGAGACCCGCCATAGCCCCCCCCAGGCCCTAAACCCTATCACCGACCCCCTACCCAGCCCTGAGCCCTAAGACCAACACCCCCCGCAGCCCCCCCAGGCCCCAAAACCCTAACACCGAACCCCTTCCCAGCCCTGAGCCCTAAGACCAAGACCCCCGCAGCCCCCCCAGGCCCCAAACTCTAACACCAACCCCTCCCCAGCCCTGAGCCCTAAGACCGACACCCCCCACAGCCCCCACCCCCAAGCCCAACACCCTACTAACGACCCCTCCCTAGCCCTGAACCCTAAGACCGAGACCCCCCCGCAGCCCCCAGGACCACAACCCTAACACCGACCCCTACCCAGCCCTGAGCCCTAAGACCGAGACCCCCCGCAGCCTCCCCCTAGCCACAAACCCTACAACCGACCCTACCCCAACCCTACGTCTAACTGCCCTGAGCCCTAAGGCCGACTACCGGGCCCACCCAGAGCCCTACACCCAACCCTACCCCAGCCCTAAGCCCTAGTACCGAGACCCGCCATAGCCCCCCCCCTGGCCCTAAACCCTAACACTGACCCCTACCCAGCCCTGAGCCCTAAGACCGACACCCCCCGCAGCCCCCCCAGGCCCCAAAACCCTAACACCGAACCCCTTTCCAGCCCTGAGCCCTAAGACCGAGACCCGCCATAGCCCCCCCCAGGCCCTAAACCCTATCACCGACCCCCTACCCAGCCCTGAGCCCTAAGACCGACACCCCCCGCAGCCCCCCCAGGCCCCAAAACCCTAACACCGAACCCCTTTCCAGCCCTGAGCCCTAAGACCGAGACCCGCCATAGCCCCCCCCAGGCCCTAAACCCTATCACCGACCCCCTACCCAGCCCTGAGCCCTAAGACCAACACCCCCCGCAGCCCCCCCAGGCCCCAAAACCCTAACACCGAACCCCTTCCCAGCCCTGAGCCCTAAGACCGAGACCCCCGCAGCCCCCCCAGGCCCCAAACTCTAACACCAACCCCTCCCCAGCCCTGAGCCCTAAGACCGAGACCCCCCACAGCCCCCCCCGCAAGCCCAAAACCCTACTAACGACCCCTCCCCAGCCCTGAACCCTAAGACCGAGACCCCCCCGCAGCCCCCAGGACCACAACCCTAACACCGACCCCTACCCAGCCCTGAGCCCTAAGACCGAGACCCCCCGCAGCCTCCCCCTAGCCACAAACCCTACAACCGACCCTACCCCAACCCTACGTCTAACTGCCCTGAGCCCTAAGGCCGACTACCGGGCCCACCCACCCAACACCCAGAGCCCTACACCCAACCCTACCCCAGCCCTAAGCCCTAGTACCGAGACCCGCCATAGCCCCCCCCCTGGCCCTAAACCCTAACACTGACCCCTACCCAGCCCTGAGCCCTAAGACCGACACCCCCCGCAGCCCCCCCAGGCCCCAAAACCCTAACACCGAACCCCTTTCCAGCCCTGAGCCCTAAGACCGAGACCCGCCATAGCCCCCCCCAGGCCCTAAACCCTATCACCGACCCCCTACCCAGCCCTGAGCCCTAAGACCAACACCCCCCGCAGCCCCCCCAGGCCCCAAAACCCTAACACCGAACCCCTTCCCAGCCCTGAGCCCTAAGACCAAGACCCCCGCAGCCCCCCCAGGCCCCAAACTCTAACACCAACCCCTCCCCAGCCCTGAGCCCTAAGACCGACACCCCCCACAGCCCCCACCCCCAAGCCCAACACCCTACTAACGACCCCTCCCTAGCCCTGAACCCTAAGACCGAGACCCCCCCGCAGCCCCCAGGACCACAACCCTAACACCGACCCCTACCCAGCCCTGAGCCCTAAGACCGAGACCCCCCGCAGCCTCCCCCTAGCCACAAACCCTACAACCGACCCTACCCCAACCCTACGTCTAACTGCCCTGAGCCCTAAGGCCGACTACCGGGCCCACCCAGAGCCCTACACCCAACCCTACCCCAGCCCTAAGCCCTAGTACCGAGACCCGCCATAGCCCCCCCCCTGGCCCTAAACCCTAACACTGACCCCTACCCAGCCCTGAGCCCTAAGACCGACACCCCCCGCAGCCCCCCCAGGCCCCAAAACCCTAACACCGAACCCCTTTCCAGCCCTGAGCCCTAAGACCGAGACCCGCCATAGCCCCCCCCAGGCCCTAAACCCTATCACCGACCCCCTACCCAGCCCTGAGCCCTAAGACCGACACCCCCCGCAGCCCCCCCAGGCCCCAAAACCCTAACACCGAACCCCTTTCCAGCCCTGAGCCCTAAGACCGAGACCCGCCATAGCCCCCCCCAGGCCCTAAACCCTATCACCGACCCCCTACCCAGCCCTGAGCCCTAAGACCAACACCCCCCGCAGCCCCCCCAGGCCCCAAAACCCTAACACCGAACCCCTTCCCAGCCCTGAGCCCTAAGACCGAGACCCCCGCAGCCCCCCCAGGCCCCAAACTCTAACACCAACCCCTCCCCAGCCCTGAGCCCTAAGACCGAGACCCCCCACAGCCCCCCCCGCAAGCCCAAAACCCTACTAACGACCCCTCCCCAGCCCTGAACCCTAAGACCGAGACCCCCCCGCAGCCCCCAGGACCACAACCCTAACACCGACCCCTACCCAGCCCTGAGCCCTAAGACCGAGACCCCCCGCAGCCTCCCCCTAGCCACAAACCCTACAACCGACCCTACCCCAACCCTACGTCTAACTGCCCTGAGCCCTAAGGCCGACTACCGGGCCCACCCACCCAACACCCAGAGCCCTACACCCAACCCTACCCCAGCCCTAAGCCCTAGTACCGAGACCCCCGCAGCCCCCCCAGGCCCCAAACTCTAACACCAACCCCTCCCCAGCCCTGAGCCCTAAGACCGACACCCCCCACAGCCCCCACCCCCAAGCCCAACACCCTACTAACGACCCCTCCCTAGCCCTGAACCCTAAGACCGAGACCCCCCCGCAGCCCCCAGGACCACAACCCTAACACCGACCCCTACCCAGCCCTGAGCCCTAAGACCGAGACCCCCCGCAGCCTCCCCCTAGCCACAAACCCTACAACCGACCCTACCCCAACCCTACGTCTAACTGCCCTGAGCCCTAAGGCCGACTACCGGGCCCACCCACCCAACACCCAGAGCCCTACACCCAACCCTACCCCAGCCCTAAGCCCTAGTACCGAGACCCGCCATAGCCCCCCCCCTGGCCCTAAACCCTAACACTGACCCCTACCCAGCCCTGAGCCCTAAGACCGACACCCCCCGCAGCCCCCCCAGGCCCCAAAACCCTAACACCGAACCCCTTTCCAGCCCTGAGCCCTAAGACCGAGACCCGCCATAGCCCCCCCCAGGCCCTAAACCCTATCACCGACCCCCTACCCAGCCCTGAGCCCTAAGACCAACACCCCCCGCAGCCCCCCCAGGCCCCAAAACCCTAACACCGAACCCCTTCCCAGCCCTGAGCCCTAAGACCGAGACCCCCGCAGCCCCCCCAGGCCCCAAACTCTAACACCAACCCCTCCCCAGCCCTGAGCCCTAAGACCGAGACCCCCCACAGCCCCCCCCGCAAGCCCAAAACCCTACTAACGACCCCTCCCCAGCCCTGAACCCTAAGACCGAGACCCCCCCGCAGCCCCCAGGACCACAACCCTAACACCGACCCCTACCCAGCCCTGAGCCCTAAGACCGAGACCCCCCGCAGCCTCCCCCTAGCCACAAACCCTACAACCGACCCTACCCCAACCCTACGTCTAACTGCCCTGAGCCCTAAGGCCGACTACCGGGCCCACCCACCCAACACCCAGAGCCCTACACCCAACCCTACCCCAGCCCTAAGCCCTAGTACCGAGACCCGCCATAGCCCCCCCCCTGGCCCTAAACCCTAACACTGACCCCTACCCAGCCCTGAGCCCTAAGACCGACACCCCCCGCAGCCCCCCCAGGCCCCAAAACCCTAACACCGAACCCCTTTCCAGCCCTGAGCCCTAAGACCGAGACCCGCCATAGCCCCCCCCAGGCCCTAAACCCTATCACCGACCCCCTACCCAGCCCTGAGCCCTAAGACCGACACCCCCCGCAGCCCCCCCAGGCCCCAAAACCCTAACACCGAACCCCTTTCCAGCCCTGAGCCCTAAGACCGAGACCCGCCATAGCCCCCCCCAGGCCCTAAACCCTATCACCGACCCCCTACCCAGCCCTGAGCCCTAAGACCGACACCCCCCGCAGCCCCCCCAGGCCCCAAAACCCTAACACCGAACCCCTTTCCAGCCCTGAGCCCTAAGACCGAGACCCGCCATAGCCCCCCCCAGGCCCTAAACCCTATCACCGACCCCCTACCCAGCCCTGAGCCCTAAGACCAACACCCCCCGCAGCCCCCCCAGGCCCCAAAACCCTAACACCGAACCCCTTCCCAGCCCTGAGCCCTAAGACCAAGACCCCCGCAGCCCCCCCAGGCCCCAAACTCTAACACCAACCCCTCCCCAGCCCTGAGCCCTAAGACCGACACCCCCCACAGCCCCCACCCCCAAGCCCAACACCCTACTAACGACCCCTCCCTAGCCCTGAACCCTAAGACCGAGACCCCCCCGCAGCCCCCAGGACCACAACCCTAACACCGACCCCTACCCAGCCCTGAGCCCTAAGACCGAGACCCCCCGCAGCCTCCCCCTAGCCACAAACCCTACAACCGACCCTACCCCAACCCTACGTCTAACTGCCCTGAGCCCTAAGGCCGACTACCGGGCCCACCCACCCAACACCCAGAGCCCTACACCCAACCCTACCCCAGCCCTAAGCCCTAGTACCGAGACCCGCCATAGCCCCCCCCCTGGCCCTAAACCCTAACACTGACCCCTACCCAGCCCTGAGCCCTAAGACCGACACCCCCCGCAGCCCCCCCAGGCCCCAAAACCCTAACACCGAACCCCTTTCCAGCCCTGAGCCCTAAGACCGAGACCCGCCATAGCCCCCCCCAGGCCCTAAACCCTATCACCGACCCCCTACCCAGCCCTGAGCCCTAAGACCGACACCCCCCGCAGCCCCCCCAGGCCCCAAAACCCTAACACCGAACCCCTTTCCAGCCCTGAGCCCTAAGACCGAGACCCGCCATAGCCCCCCCCAGGCCCTAAACCCTATCACCGACCCCCTACCCAGCCCTGAGCCCTAAGACCGACACCCCCCGCAGCCCCCCCAGGCCCCAAAACCCTAACACCGAACCCCTTTCCAGCCCTGAGCCCTAAGACCGAGACCCGCCATAGCCCCCCCCAGGCCCTAAACCCTATCACCGACCCCCTACCCAGCCCTGAGCCCTAAGACCGACACCCCCCGCAGCCCCCCCAGGCCCCAAAACCCTAACACCGAACCCCTTTCCAGCCCTGAGCCCTAAGACCGAGACCCGCCATAGCCCCCCCCAGGCCCTAAACCCTATCACCGACCCCCTACCCAGCCCTGAGCCCTAAGACCAACACCCCCCGCAGCCCCCCCAGGCCCCAAAACCCTAACACCGAACCCCTTCCCAGCCCTGAGCCCTAAGACCAAGACCCCCGCAGCCCCCCCAGGCCCCAAACTCTAACACCAACCCCTCCCCAGCCCTGAGCCCTAAGACCGACACCCCCCACAGCCCCCACCCCCAAGCCCAACACCCTACTAACGACCCCTCCCTAGCCCTGAACCCTAAGACCGAGACCCCCCCGCAGCCCCCAGGACCACAACCCTAACACCGACCCCTACCCAGCCCTGAGCCCTAAGACCGAGACCCCCCGCAGCCTCCCCCTAGCCACAAACCCTACAACCGACCCTACCCCAACCCTACGTCTAACTGCCCTGAGCCCTAAGGCCGACTACCGGGCCCACCCACCCAACACCCAGAGCCCTACACCCAACCCTACCCCAGCCCTAAGCCCTAGTACCGAGACCCGCCATAGCCCCCCCCCTGGCCCTAAACCCTAACACTGACCCCTACCCAGCCCTGAGCCCTAAGACCGACACCCCCCGCAGCCCCCCCAGGCCCCAAAACCCTAACACCGAACCCCTTTCCAGCCCTGAGCCCTAAGACCGAGACCCGCCATAGCCCCCCCCAGGCCCTAAACCCTATCACCGACCCCCTACCCAGCCCTGAGCCCTAAGACCGACACCCCCCGCAGCCCCCCCAGGCCCCAAAACCCTAACACCGAACCCCTTTCCAGCCCTGAGCCCTAAGACCGAGACCCGCCATAGCCCCCCCCAGGCCCTAAACCCTATCACCGACCCCCTACCCAGCCCTGAGCCCTAAGACCGACACCCCCCGCAGCCCCCCCAGGCCCCAAAACCCTAACACCGAACCCCTTTCCAGCCCTGAGCCCTAAGACCGAGACCCGCCATAGCCCCCCCCAGGCCCTAAACCCTATCACCGACCCCCTACCCAGCCCTGAGCCCTAAGACCAACACCCCCCGCAGCCCCCCCAGGCCCCAAAACCCTAACACCGAACCCCTTCCCAGCCCTGAGCCCTAAGACCGAGACCCCCGCAGCCCCCCCAGGCCCCAAACTCTAACACCAACCCCTCCCCAGCCCTGAGCCCTAAGACCGAGACCCCCCACAGCCCCCCCCGCAAGCCCAAAACCCTACTAACGACCCCTCCCCAGCCCTGAACCCTAAGACCGAGACCCCCCCGCAGCCCCCAGGACCACAACCCTAACACCGACCCCTACCCAGCCCTGAGCCCTAAGACCGAGACCCCCCGCAGCCTCCCCCTAGCCACAAACCCTACAACCGACCCTACCCCAACCCTACGTCTAACTGCCCTGAGCCCTAAGGCCGACTACCGGGCCCACCCACCCAACACCCAGAGCCCTACACCCAACCCTACCCCAGCCCTAAGCCCTAGTACCGAGACCCGCCATAGCCCCCCCCCTGGCCCTAAACCCTAACACTGACCCCTACCCAGCCCTGAGCCCTAAGACCGACACCCCCCGCAGCCCCCCCAGGCCCCAAAACCCTAACACCGAACCCCTTTCCAGCCCTGAGCCCTAAGACCGAGACCCGCCATAGCCCCCCCCAGGCCCTAAACCCTATCACCGACCCCCTACCCAGCCCTGAGCCCTAAGACCGACACCCCCCGCAGCCCCCCCAGGCCCCAAAACCCTAACACCGAACCCCTTTCCAGCCCTGAGCCCTAAGACCGAGACCCGCCATAGCCCCCCCCAGGCCCTAAACCCTATCACCGACCCCCTACCCAGCCCTGAGCCCTAAGACCAACACCCCCCGCAGCCCCCCCAGGCCCCAAAACCCTAACACCGAACCCCTTCCCAGCCCTGAGCCCTAAGACCGAGACCCCCGCAGCCCCCCCAGGCCCCAAACTCTAACACCAACCCCTCCCCAGCCCTGAGCCCTAAGACCGAGACCCCCCACAGCCCCCCCCGCAAGCCCAAAACCCTACTAACGACCCCTCCCCAGCCCTGAACCCTAAGACCGAGACCCCCCCGCAGCCCCCAGGACCACAACCCTAACACCGACCCCTACCCAGCCCTGAGCCCTAAGACCGAGACCCCCCGCAGCCTCCCCCTAGCCACAAACCCTACAACCGACCCTACCCCAATCCTACGTCTAACTGCCCTGAGCCCTAAGGCCGACTACCGGGCCCACCCAGAGCCCTACACCCAACCCTACCCCAGCCCTAAGCCCTAGTACCGAGACCCGCCATAGCCCCCCCCCTGGCCCTAAACCCTAACACTGACCCCTACCCAGCCCTGAGCCCTAAGACCGACACCCCCCGCAGCCCCCCCAGGCCCCAAAACCCTAACACCGAACCCCTTTCCAGCCCTGAGCCCTAAGACCGAGACCCGCCATAGCCCCCCCCAGGCCCTAAACCCTATCACCGACCCCCTACCCAGCCCTGAGCCCTAAGACCGACACCCCCCGCAGCCCCCCCAGGCCCCAAAACCCTAACACCGAACCCCTTTCCAGCCCTGAGCCCTAAGACCGAGACCCGCCATAGCCCCCCCCAGGCCCTAAACCCTATCACCGACCCCCTACCCAGCCCTGAGCCCTAAGACCGACACCCCCCGCAGCCCCCCCAGGCCCCAAAACCCTAACACCGAACCCCTTTCCAGCCCTGAGCCCTAAGACCGAGACCCGCCATAGCCCCCCCCAGGCCCTAAACCCTATCACCGACCCCCTACCCAGCCCTGAGCCCTAAGACCAACACCCCCCGCAGCCCCCCCAGGCCCCAAAACCCTAACACCGAACCCCTTCCCAGCCCTGAGCCCTAAGACCGAGACCCCCGCAGCCCCCCCAGGCCCCAAACTCTAACACCAACCCCTCCCCAGCCCTGAGCCCTAAGACCGAGACCCCCCACAGCCCCCCCCGCAAGCCCAAAACCCTACTAACGACCCCTCCCCAGCCCTGAACCCTAAGACCGAGACCCCCCCGCAGCCCCCAGGACCACAACCCTAACACCGACCCCTACCCAGCCCTGAGCCCTAAGACCGAGACCCCCCGCAGCCTCCCCCTAGCCACAAACCCTACAACCGACCCTACCCCAACCCTACGTCTAACTGCCCTGAGCCCTAAGGCCGACTACCGGGCCCACCCACCCAACACCCAGAGCCCTACACCCAACCCTACCCCAGCCCTAAGCCCTAGTACCGAGACCCGCCATAGCCCCCCCCCTGGCCCTAAACCCTAACACTGACCCCTACCCAGCCCTGAGCCCTAAGACCGACACCCCCCGCAGCCCCCCCAGGCCCCAAAACCCTAACACCGAACCCCTTTCCAGCCCTGAGCCCTAAGACCGAGACCCGCCATAGCCCCCCCCAGGCCCTAAACCCTATCACCGACCCCCTACCCAGCCCTGAGCCCTAAGACCGACACCCCCCGCAGCCCCCCCAGGCCCCAAAACCCTAACACCGAACCCCTTTCCAGCCCTGAGCCCTAAGACCGAGACCCGCCATAGCCCCCCCCAGGCCCTAAACCCTATCACCGACCCCCTACCCAGCCCTGAGCCCTAAGACCAACACCCCCCGCAGCCCCCCCAGGCCCCAAAACCCTAACACCGAACCCCTTCCCAGCCCTGAGCCCTAAGACCGAGACCCCCGCAGCCCCCCCAGGCCCCAAACTCTAACACCAACCCCTCCCCAGCCCTGAGCCCTAAGACCGAGACCCCCCACAGCCCCCCCCGCAAGCCCAAAACCCTACTAACGACCCCTCCCCAGCCCTGAACCCTAAGACCGAGACCCCCCCGCAGCCCCCAGGACCACAACCCTAACACCGACCCCTACCCAGCCCTGAGCCCTAAGACCGAGACCCCCCGCAGCCTCCCCCTAGCCACAAACCCTACAACCGACCCTACCCCAATCCTACGTCTAACTGCCCTGAGCCCTAAGGCCGACTACCGGGCCCACCCAGAGCCCTACACCCAACCCTACCCCAGCCCTAAGCCCTAGTACCGAGACCCGCCATAGCCCCCCCCCTGGCCCTAAACCCTAACACTGACCCCTACCCAGCCCTGAGCCCTAAGACCGACACCCCCCGCAGCCCCCCCAGGCCCCAAAACCCTAACACCGAACCCCTTTCCAGCCCTGAGCCCTAAGACCGAGACCCGCCATAGCCCCCCCCAGGCCCTAAACCCTATCACCGACCCCCTACCCAGCCCTGAGCCCTAAGACCGACACCCCCCGCAGCCCCCCCAGGCCCCAAAACCCTAACACCGAACCCCTTTCCAGCCCTGAGCCCTAAGACCGAGACCCGCCATAGCCCCCCCCAGGCCCTAAACCCTATCACCGACCCCCTACCCAGCCCTGAGCCCTAAGACCGACACCCCCCGCAGCCCCCCCAGGCCCCAAAACCCTAACACCGAACCCCTTTCCAGCCCTGAGCCCTAAGACCGAGACCCGCCATAGCCCCCCCCAGGCCCTAAACCCTATCACCGACCCCCTACCCAGCCCTGAGCCCTAAGACCAACACCCCCCGCAGCCCCCCCAGGCCCCAAAACCCTAACACCGAACCCCTTCCCAGCCCTGAGCCCTAAGACCGAGACCCCCGCAGCCCCCCCAGGCCCCAAACTCTAACACCAACCCCTCCCCAGCCCTGAGCCCTAAGACCGAGACCCCCCACAGCCCCCCCCGCAAGCCCAAAACCCTACTAACGACCCCTCCCCAGCCCTGAACCCTAAGACCGAGACCCCCCCGCAGCCCCCAGGACCACAACCCTAACACCGACCCCTACCCAGCCCTGAGCCCTAAGACCGAGACCCCCCGCAGCCTCCCCCTAGCCACAAACCCTACAACCGACCCTACCCCAACCCTACGTCTAACTGCCCTGAGCCCTAAGGCCGACTACCGGGCCCACCCACCCAACACCCAGAGCCCTACACCCAACCCTACCCCAGCCCTAAGCCCTAGTACCGAGACCCGCCATAGCCCCCCCCCTGGCCCTAAACCCTAACACTGACCCCTACCCAGCCCTGAGCCCTAAGACCGACACCCCCCGCAGCCCCCCCAGGCCCCAAAACCCTAACACCGAACCCCTTTCCAGCCCTGAGCCCTAAGACCGAGACCCGCCATAGCCCCCCCCAGGCCCTAAACCCTATCACCGACCCCCTACCCAGCCCTGAGCCCTAAGACCGACACCCCCCGCAGCCCCCCCAGGCCCCAAAACCCTAACACCGAACCCCTTTCCAGCCCTGAGCCCTAAGACCGAGACCCGCCATAGCCCCCCCCAGGCCCTAAACCCTATCACCGACCCCCTACCCAGCCCTGAGCCCTAAGACCAACACCCCCCGCAGCCCCCCCAGGCCCCAAAACCCTAACACCGAACCCCTTCCCAGCCCTGAGCCCTAAGACCGAGACCCCCGCAGCCCCCCCAGGCCCCAAACTCTAACACCAACCCCTCCCCAGCCCTGAGCCCTAAGACCGAGACCCCCCACAGCCCCCCCCGCAAGCCCAAAACCCTACTAACGACCCCTCCCCAGCCCTGAACCCTAAGACCGAGACCCCCCCGCAGCCCCCAGGACCACAACCCTAACACCGACCCCTACCCAGCCCTGAGCCCTAAGACCGAGACCCCCCGCAGCCTCCCCCTAGCCACAAACCCTACAACCGACCCTACCCCAACCCTACGTCTAACTGCCCTGAGCCCTAAGGCCGACTACCGGGCCCACCCACCCAACACCCAGAGCCCTACACCCAACCCTACCCCAGCCCTAAGCCCTAGTACCGAGACCCGCCATAGCCCCCCCCCTGGCCCTAAACCCTAACACTGACCCCTACCCAGCCCTGAGCCCTAAGACCGACACCCCCCGCAGCCCCCCCAGGCCCCAAAACCCTAACACCGAACCCCTTTCCAGCCCTGAGCCCTAAGACCGAGACCCGCCATAGCCCCCCCCAGGCCCTAAACCCTATCACCGACCCCCTACCCAGCCCTGAGCCCTAAGACCAACACCCCCCGCAGCCCCCCCAGGCCCCAAAACCCTAACACCGAACCCCTTCCCAGCCCTGAGCCCTAAGACCGAGACCCCCGCAGCCCCCCCAGGCCCCAAACTCTAACACCAACCCCTCCCCAGCCCTGAGCCCTAAGACCGACACCCCCCACAGCCCCCACCCCCAAGCCCAACACCCTACTAACGACCCCTCCCTAGCCCTGAACCCTAAGACCGAGACCCCCCCGCAGCCCCCAGGACCACAACCCTAACACCGACCCCTACCCAGCCCTGAGCCCTAAGACCGAGACCCCCCGCAGCCTCCCCCTAGCCACAAACCCTACAACCGACCCTACCCCAACCCTACGTCTAACTGCCCTGAGCCCTAAGGCCGACTACCGGGCCCACCCAGAGCCCTACACCCAACCCTACCCCAGCCCTAAGCCCTAGTACCGAGACCCACCATAGCCCCCCCCAGGCCCTAAACCCTATCACCGACCCCCTACCCAGCCCTGAGCCCTAAGACCAACACCCCCCGCAGCCCCCCCAGGCCCCAAAACCCTAACACCGAACCCCTTCCCAGCCCTGAGCCCTAAGACCGAGACCCCCGCAGCCCCCCCAGGCCCCAAACTCTAACACCAACCCCTCCCCAGCCCTGAGCCCTAAGACCGAGACCCCCCACAGCCCCCCCCGCAAGCCCAAAACCCTACTAACGACCCCTCCCCAGCCCTGAACCCTAAGACCGAGACCCCCCCGCAGCCCCCAGGACCACAACCCTAACACCGACCCCTACCCAGCCCTGAGCCCTAAGACCGAGACCCCCCGCAGCCTCCCCCTAGCCACAAACCCTACAACCGACCCTACCCCAACCCTACGTCTAACTGCCCTGAGCCCTAAGGCCGACTACCGGGCCCACCCAGAGCCCTACACCCAACCCTACCCCAGCCCTAAGCCCTAGTACCGAGACCCACCATAGCCCCCCCCAGGCCCTAAACCCTATCACCGACCCCCTACCCAGCCCTGAGCCCTAAGACCAACACCCCCCGCAGCCCCCCCAGGCCCCAAAACCCTAACACCGAACCCCTTCCCAGCCCTGAGCCCTAAGACCGAGACCCCCGCAGCCCCCCCAGGCCCCAAACTCTAACACCAACCCCTCCCCAGCCCTGAGCCCTAAGACCGAGACCCCCCACAGCCCCCCCCGCAAGCCCAAAACCCTACTAACGACCCCTCCCCAGCCCTGAACCCTAAGACCGAGACCCCCCCGCAGCCCCCAGGACCACAACCCTAACACCGACCCCTACCCAGCCCTGAGCCCTAAGACCGAGACCCCCCGCAGCCTCCCCCTAGCCACAAACCCTACAACCGACCCTACCCCAACCCTACGTCTAACTGCCCTGAGCCCTAAGGCCGACTACCGGGCCCACCCACCCAACACCCAGAGCCCTACACCCAACCCTACCCCAGCCCTAAGCCCTAGTACCGAGACCCGCCATAGCCCCCCCCCTGGCCCTAAACCCTAACACTGACCCCTACCCAGCCCTGAGCCCTAAGACCGACACCCCCCGCAGCCCCCCCAGGCCCCAAAACCCTAACACCGAACCCCTTTCCAGCCCTGAGCCCTAAGACCGAGACCCGCCATAGCCCCCCCCAGGCCCTAAACCCTATCACCGACCCCCTACCCAGCCCTGAGCCCTAAGACCGACACCCCCCGCAGCCCCCCCAGGCCCCAAAACCCTAACACCGAACCCCTTTCCAGCCCTGAGCCCTAAGACCGAGACCCGCCATAGCCCCCCCCAGGCCCTAAACCCTATCACCGACCCCCTACCCAGCCCTGAGCCCTAAGACCAACACCCCCCGCAGCCCCCCCAGGCCCCAAAACCCTAACACCGAACCCCTTCCCAGCCCTGAGCCCTAAGACCGAGACCCCCGCAGCCCCCCCAGGCCCCAAACTCTAACACCAACCCCTCCCCAGCCCTGAGCCCTAAGACCGAGACCCCCCACAGCCCCCCCCGCAAGCCCAAAACCCTACTAACGACCCCTCCCCAGCCCTGAACCCTAAGACCGAGACCCCCCCGCAGCCCCCAGGACCACAACCCTAACACCGACCCCTACCCAGCCCTGAGCCCTAAGACCGAGACCCCCCGCAGCCTCCCCCTAGCCACAAACCCTACAACCGACCCTACCCCAACCCTACGTCTAACTGCCCTGAGCCCTAAGGCCGACTACCGGGCCCACCCAGAGCCCTACACCCAACCCTACCCCAGCCCTAAGCCCTAGTACCGAGACCCACCATAGCCCCCCCCAGGCCCTAAACCCTATCACCGACCCCCTACCCAGCCCTGAGCCCTAAGACCAACACCCCCCGCAGCCCCCCCAGGCCCCAAAACCCTAACACCGAACCCCTTCCCAGCCCTGAGCCCTAAGACCGAGACCCCCGCAGCCCCCCCAGGCCCCAAACTCTAACACCAACCCCTCCCCAGCCCTGAGCCCTAAGACCGAGACCCCCCACAGCCCCCCCCGCAAGCCCAAAACCCTACTAACGACCCCTCCCCAGCCCTGAACCCTAAGACCGAGACCCCCCCGCAGCCCCCAGGACCACAACCCTAACACCGACCCCTACCCAGCCCTGAGCCCTAAGACCGAGACCCCCCGCAGCCTCCCCCTAGCCACAAACCCTACAACCGACCCTACCCCAACCCTACGTCTAACTGCCCTGAGCCCTAAGGCCGACTACCGGGCCCACCCACCCAACACCCAGAGCCCTACACCCAACCCTACCCCAGCCCTAAGCCCTAGTACCGAGACCCGCCATAGCCCCCCCCCTGGCCCTAAACCCTAACACTGACCCCTACCCAGCCCTGAGCCCTAAGACCGACACCCCCCGCAGCCCCCCCAGGCCCCAAAACCCTAACACCGAACCCCTTTCCAGCCCTGAGCCCTAAGACCGAGACCCGCCATAGCCCCCCCCAGGCCCTAAACCCTATCACCGACCCCCTACCCAGCCCTGAGCCCTAAGACCGACACCCCCCGCAGCCCCCCCAGGCCCCAAAACCCTAACACCGAACCCCTTTCCAGCCCTGAGCCCTAAGACCGAGACCCGCCATAGCCCCCCCCAGGCCCTAAACCCTATCACCGACCCCCTACCCAGCCCTGAGCCCTAAGACCAACACCCCCCGCAGCCCCCCCAGGCCCCAAAACCCTAACACCGAACCCCTTCCCAGCCCTGAGCCCTAAGACCGAGACCCCCGCAGCCCCCCCAGGCCCCAAACTCTAACACCAACCCCTCCCCAGCCCTGAGCCCTAAGACCGAGACCCCCCACAGCCCCCCCCGCAAGCCCAAAACCCTACTAACGACCCCTCCCCAGCCCTGAACCCTAAGACCGAGACCCCCCCGCAGCCCCCAGGACCACAACCCTAACACCGACCCCTACCCAGCCCTGAGCCCTAAGACCGAGACCCCCCGCAGCCTCCCCCTAGCCACAAACCCTACAACCGACCCTACCCCAACCCTACGTCTAACTGCCCTGAGCCCTAAGGCCGACTACCGGGCCCACCCAGAGCCCTACACCCAACCCTACCCCAGCCCTAAGCCCTAGTACCGAGACCCACCATAGCCCCCCCCAGGCCCTAAACCCTATCACCGACCCCCTACCCAGCCCTGAGCCCTAAGACCAACACCCCCCGCAGCCCCCCCAGGCCCCAAAACCCTAACACCGAACCCCTTCCCAGCCCTGAGCCCTAAGACCGAGACCCCCGCAGCCCCCCCAGGCCCCAAACTCTAACACCAACCCCTCCCCAGCCCTGAGCCCTAAGACCGAGACCCCCCACAGCCCCCCCCGCAAGCCCAAAACCCTACTAACGACCCCTCCCCAGCCCTGAACCCTAAGACCGAGACCCCCCCGCAGCCCCCAGGACCACAACCCTAACACCGACCCCTACCCAGCCCTGAGCCCTAAGACCGAGACCCCCCGCAGCCTCCCCCTAGCCACAAACCCTACAACCGACCCTACCCCAACCCTACGTCTAACTGCCCTGAGCCCTAAGGCCGACTACCGGGCCCACCCACCCAACACCCAGAGCCCTACACCCAACCCTACCCCAGCCCTAAGCCCTAGTACCGAGACCCGCCATAGCCCCCCCCCTGGCCCTAAACCCTAACACTGACCCCTACCCAGCCCTGAGCCCTAAGACCGACACCCCCCGCAGCCCCCCCAGGCCCCAAAACCCTAACACCGAACCCCTTTCCAGCCCTGAGCCCTAAGACCGAGACCCGCCATAGCCCCCCCCAGGCCCTAAACCCTATCACCGACCCCCTACCCAGCCCTGAGCCCTAAGACCGACACCCCCCGCAGCCCCCCCAGGCCCCAAAACCCTAACACCGAACCCCTTTCCAGCCCTGAGCCCTAAGACCGAGACCCGCCATAGCCCCCCCCAGGCCCTAAACCCTATCACCGACCCCCTACCCAGCCCTGAGCCCTAAGACCAACACCCCCCGCAGCCCCCCCAGGCCCCAAAACCCTAACACCGAACCCCTTCCCAGCCCTGAGCCCTAAGACCGAGACCCCCGCAGCCCCCCCAGGCCCCAAACTCTAACACCAACCCCTCCCCAGCCCTGAGCCCTAAGACCGAGACCCCCCACAGCCCCCCCCGCAAGCCCAAAACCCTACTAACCACCCCTCCCCAGCCCTGAACCCTAAGACCGAGACCCCCCCGCAGCCCCCAGGACCACAACCCTAACACCGACCCCTACCCAGCCCTGAGCCCTAAGACCGAGACCCCCCGCAGCCTCCCCCTAGCCACAAACCCTACAACCGACCCTACCCCAACCCTACGTCTAACTGCCCTGAGCCCTAAGGCCGACTACCGGGCCCACCCACCCAACACCCAGAGCCCTACACCCAACCCTACCCCAGCCCTAAGCCCTAGTACCGAGACCCGCCATAGCCCCCCCCCTGGCCCTAAACCCTAACACTGACCCCTACCCAGCCCTGAGCCCTAAGACCGACACCCCCCGCAGCCCCCCCAGGCCCCAAAACCCTAACACCGAACCCCTTTCCAGCCCTGAGCCCTAAGACCGAGACCCGCCATAGCCCCCCCCAGGCCCTAAACCCTATCACCGACCCCCTACCCAGCCCTGAGCCCTAAGACCAACACCCCCCGCAGCCCCCCCAGGCCCCAAAACCCTAACACCGAACCCCTTCCCAGCCCTGAGCCCTAAGACCGAGACCCCCGCAGCCCCCCCAGGCCCCAAACTCTAACACCAACCCCTCCCCAGCCCTGAGCCCTAAGACCGACACCCCCCACAGCCCCCACCCCCAAGCCCAACACCCTACTAACGACCCCTCCCTAGCCCTGAACCCTAAGACCGAGACCCCCCCGCAGCCCCCAGGACCACAACCCTAACACCGACCCCTACCCAGCCCTGAGCCCTAAGACCGAGACCCCCCGCAGCCTCCCCCTAGCCACAAACCCTACAACCGACCCTACCCCAACCCTACGTCTAACTGCCCTGAGCCCTAAGGCCGACTACCGGGCCCACCCAGAGCCCTACACCCAACCCTACCCCAGCCCTAAGCCCTAGTACCGAGACCCACCATAGCCCCCCCCAGGCCCTAAACCCTATCACCGACCCCCTACCCAGCCCTGAGCCCTAAGACCGACACCCCCCGCAGCCCCCCCAGGCCCCAAAACCCTAACACCGAACCCCTTTCCAGCCCTGAGCCCTAAGACCGAGACCCGCCATAGCCCCCCCCAGGCCCTAAACCCTATCACCGACCCCCTACCCAGCCCTGAGCCCTAAGACCAACACCCCCCGCAGCCCCCCCAGGCCCCAAAACCCTAACACCGAACCCCTTCCCAGCCCTGAGCCCTAAGACCGAGACCCCCGCAGCCCCCCCAGGCCCCAAACTCTAACACCAACCCCTCCCCAGCCCTGAGCCCTAAGACCGAGACCCCCCACAGCCCCCCCCGCAAGCCCAAAACCCTACTAACGACCCCTCCCCAGCCCTGAACCCTAAGACCGAGACCCCCCCGCAGCCCCCAGGACCACAACCCTAACACCGACCCCTACCCAGCCCTGAGCCCTAAGACCGAGACCCCCCGCAGCCTCCCCCTAGCCACAAACCCTACAACCGACCCTACCCCAACCCTACGTCTAACTGCCCTGAGCCCTAAGGCCGACTACCGGGCCCACCCACCCAACACCCAGAGCCCTACACCCAACCCTACCCCAGCCCTAAGCCCTAGTACCGAGACCCCCGCAGCCCCCCCAGGCCCCAAACTCTAACACCAACCCCTCCCCAGCCCTGAGCCCTAAGACCGACACCCCCCACAGCCCCCACCCCCAAGCCCAACACCCTACTAACGACCCCTCCCTAGCCCTGAACCCTAAGACCGAGACCCCCCCGCAGCCCCCAGGACCACAACCCTAACACCGACCCCTACCCAGCCCTGAGCCCTAAGACCGAGACCCCCCGCAGCCTCCCCCTAGCCACAAACCCTACAACCGACCCTACCCCAACCCTACGTCTAACTGCCCTGAGCCCTAAGGCCGACTACCGGGCCCACCCACCCAACACCCAGAGCCCTACACCCAACCCTACCCCAGCCCTAAGCCCTAGTACCGAGACCCGCCATAGCCCCCCCCCTGGCCCTAAACCCTAACACTGACCCCTACCCAGCCCTGAGCCCTAAGACCGACACCCCCCGCAGCCCCCCCAGGCCCCAAAACCCTAACACCGAACCCCTTTCCAGCCCTGAGCCCTAAGACCGAGACCCGCCATAGCCCCCCCCAGGCCCTAAACCCTATCACCGACCCCCTACCCAGCCCTGAGCCCTAAGACCAACACCCCCCGCAGCCCCCCCAGGCCCCAAAACCCTAACACCGAACCCCTTCCCAGCCCTGAGCCCTAAGACCGAGACCCCCGCAGCCCCCCCAGGCCCCAAACTCTAACACCAACCCCTCCCCAGCCCTGAGCCCTAAGACCGAGACCCCCCACAGCCCCCCCCGCAAGCCCAAAACCCTACTAACGACCCCTCCCCAGCCCTGAACCCTAAGACCGAGACCCCCCCGCAGCCCCCAGGACCACAACCCTAACACCGACCCCTACCCAGCCCTGAGCCCTAAGACCGAGACCCCCCGCAGCCTCCCCCTAGCCACAAACCCTACAACCGACCCTACCCCAACCCTACGTCTAACTGCCCTGAGCCCTAAGGCCGACTACCGGGCCCACCCACCCAACACCCAGAGCCCTACACCCAACCCTACCCCAGCCCTAAGCCCTAGTACCGAGACCCACCATAGCCCCCCCCAGGCCCTAAACCCTATCACCGACCCCCTACCCAGCCCTGAGCCCTAAGACCAACACCCCCCGCAGCCCCCCCAGGCCCCAAAACCCTATCACCGACCCCCTACCCAGCCCTGAGCCCTAAGACCGACACCCCCCGCAGCCCCCCCAGGCCCCAAAACCCTAACACCGAACCCCTTTCCAGCCCTGAGCCCTAAGACCGAGACCCGCCATAGCCCCCCCCAGGCCCTAAACCCTATCACCGACCCCCTACCCAGCCCTGAGCCCTAAGACCAACACCCCCCGCAGCCCCCCCAGGCCCCAAAACCCTAACACCGAACCCCTTCCCAGCCCTGAGCCCTAAGACCGAGACCCCCGCAGCCCCCCCAGGCCCCAAACTCTAACACCAACCCCTCCCCAGCCCTGAGCCCTAAGACCGAGACCCCCCACAGCCCCCCCCGCAAGCCCAAAACCCTACTAACGACCCCTCCCCAGCCCTGAACCCTAAGACCGAGACCCCCCCGCAGCCCCCAGGACCACAACCCTAACACCGACCCCTACCCAGCCCTGAGCCCTAAGACCGAGACCCCCCGCAGCCTCCCCCTAGCCACAAACCCTACAACCGACCCTACCCCAACCCTACGTCTAACTGCCCTGAGCCCTAAGGCCGACTACCGGGCCCACCCACCCAACACCCAGAGCCCTACACCCAACCCTACCCCAGCCCTAAGCCCTAGTACCGAGACCCGCCATAGCCCCCCCCCTGGCCCTAAACCCTAACACTGACCCCTACCCAGCCCTGAGCCCTAAGACCGACACCCCCCGCAGCCCCCCCAGGCCCCAAAACCCTAACACCGAACCCCTTTCCAGCCCTGAGCCCTAAGACCGAGACCCGCCATAGCCCCCCCCAGGCCCTAAACCCTATCACCGACCCCCTACCCAGCCCTGAGCCCTAAGACCAACACCCCCCGCAGCCCCCCCAGGCCCCAAAACCCTAACACCGAACCCCTTCCCAGCCCTGAGCCCTAAGACCGAGACCCCCGCAGCCCCCCCAGGCCCCAAACTCTAACACCAACCCCTCCCCAGCCCTGAGCCCTAAGACCGACACCCCCCACAGCCCCCACCCCCAAGCCCAACACCCTACTAACGACCCCTCCCTAGCCCTGAACCCTAAGACCGAGACCCCCCCGCAGCCCCCAGGACCACAACCCTAACACCGACCCCTACCCAGCCCTGAGCCCTAAGACCGAGACCCCCCGCAGCCTCCCCCTAGCCACAAACCCTACAACCGACCCTACCCCAACCCTACGTCTAACTGCCCTGAGCCCTAAGGCCGACTACCGGGCCCACCCAGAGCCCTACACCCAACCCTACCCCAGCCCTAAGCCCTAGTACCGAGACCCACCATAGCCCCCCCCAGGCCCTAAACCCTATCACCGACCCCCTACCCAGCCCTGAGCCCTAAGACCGACACCCCCCGCAGCCCCCCCAGGCCCCAAAACCCTAACACCGAACCCCTTTCCAGCCCTGAGCCCTAAGACCGAGACCCGCCATAGCCCCCCCCAGGCCCTAAACCCTATCACCGACCCCCTACCCAGCCCTGAGCCCTAAGACCAACACCCCCCGCAGCCCCCCCAGGCCCCAAAACCCTAACACCGAACCCCTTCCCAGCCCTGAGCCCTAAGACCGAGACCCCCGCAGCCCCCCCAGGCCCCAAACTCTAACACCAACCCCTCCCCAGCCCTGAGCCCTAAGACCGAGACCCCCCACAGCCCCCCCCGCAAGCCCAAAACCCTACTAACGACCCCTCCCCAGCCCTGAACCCTAAGACCGAGACCCCCCCGCAGCCCCCAGGACCACAACCCTAACACCGACCCCTACCCAGCCCTGAGCCCTAAGACCGAGACCCCCCGCAGCCTCCCCCTAGCCACAAACCCTACAACCGACCCTACCCCAACCCTACGTCTAACTGCCCTGAGCCCTAAGGCCGACTACCGGGCCCACCCACCCAACACCCAGAGCCCTACACCCAACCCTACCCCAGCCCTAAGCCCTAGTACCGAGACCCGCCATAGCCCCCCCCCTGGCCCTAAACCCTAACACTGACCCCTACCCAGCCCTGAGCCCTAAGACCGACACCCCCCGCAGCCCCCCCAGGCCCCAAAACCCTAACACCGAACCCCTTTCCAGCCCTGAGCCCTAAGACCGAGACCCGCCATAGCCCCCCCCAGGCCCTAAACCCTATCACCGACCCCCTACCCAGCCCTGAGCCCTAAGACCGACACCCCCCGCAGCCCCCCCAGGCCCCAAAACCCTAACACCGAACCCCTTTCCAGCCCTGAGCCCTAAGACCGAGACCCGCCATAGCCCCCCCCAGGCCCTAAACCCTATCACCGACCCCCTACCCAGCCCTGAGCCCTAAGACCAACACCCCCCGCAGCCCCCCCAGGCCCCAAAACCCTAACACCGAACCCCTTCCCAGCCCTGAGCCCTAAGACCGAGACCCCCGCAGCCCCCCCAGGCCCCAAACTCTAACACCAACCCCTCCCCAGCCCTGAGCCCTAAGACCGACACCCCCCACAGCCCCCACCCCCAAGCCCAACACCCTACTAACGACCCCTCCCTAGCCCTGAACCCTAAGACCGAGACCCCCCCGCAGCCCCCAGGACCACAACCCTAACACCGACCCCTACCCAGCCCTGAGCCCTAAGACCGAGACCCCCCGCAGCCTCCCCCTAGCCACAAACCCTACAACCGACCCTACCCCAACCCTACGTCTAACTGCCCTGAGCCCTAAGGCCGACTACCGGGCCCACCCACCCAACACCCAGAGCCCTACACCCAACCCTACCCCAGCCCTAAGCCCTAGTACCGAGACCCGCCATAGCCCCCCCCCTGGCCCTAAACCCTAACACTGACCCCTACCCAGCCCTGAGCCCTAAGACCGACACCCCCCGCAGCCCCCCCAGGCCCCAAAACCCTAACACCGAACCCCTTTCCAGCCCTGAGCCCTAAGACCGAGACCCGCCATAGCCCCCCCCAGGCCCTAAACCCTATCACCGACCCCCTACCCAGCCCTGAGCCCTAAGACCGACACCCCCCGCAGCCCCCCCAGGCCCCAAAACCCTAACACCGAACCCCTTTCCAGCCCTGAGCCCTAAGACCGAGACCCGCCATAGCCCCCCCCAGGCCCTAAACCCTATCACCGACCCCCTACCCAGCCCTGAGCCCTAAGACCGACACCCCCCGCAGCCCCCCCAGGCCCCAAAACCCTAACACCGAACCCCTTTCCAGCCCTGAGCCCTAAGACCGAGACCCGCCATAGCCCCCCCCAGGCCCTAAACCCTATCACCGACCCCCTACCCAGCCCTGAGCCCTAAGACCAACACCCCCCGCAGCCCCCCCAGGCCCCAAAACCCTAACACCGAACCCCTTCCCAGCCCTGAGCCCTAAGACCGAGACCCCCGCAGCCCCCCCAGGCCCCAAACTCTAACACCAACCCCTCCCCAGCCCTGAGCCCTAAGACCGACACCCCCCACAGCCCCCACCCCCAAGCCCAACACCCTACTAACGACCCCTCCCTAGCCCTGAACCCTAAGACCGAGACCCCCCCGCAGCCCCCAGGACCACAACCCTAACACCGACCCCTACCCAGCCCTGAGCCCTAAGACCGAGACCCCCCGCAGCCTCCCCCTAGCCACAAACCCTACAACCGACCCTACCCCAACCCTACGTCTAACTGCCCTGAGCCCTAAGGCCGACTACCGGGCCCACCCACCCAACACCCAGAGCCCTACACCCAACCCTACCCCAGCCCTAAGCCCTAGTACCGAGACCCCCGCAGCCCCCCCAGGCCCCAAACTCTAACACCAACCCCTCCCCAGCCCTGAGCCCTAAGACCGACACCCCCCACAGCCCCCACCCCCAAGCCCAACACCCTACTAACGACCCCTCCCTAGCCCTGAACCCTAAGACCGAGACCCCCCCGCAGCCCCCAGGACCACAACCCTAACACCGACCCCTACCCAGCCCTGAGCCCTAAGACCGAGACCCCCCGCAGCCTCCCCCTAGCCACAAACCCTACAACCGACCCTACCCCAACCCTACGTCTAACTGCCCTGAGCCCTAAGGCCGACTACCGGGCCCACCCACCCAACACCCAGAGCCCTACACCCAACCCTACCCCAGCCCTAAGCCCTAGTACCGAGACCCGCCATAGCCCCCCCCCTGGCCCTAAACCCTAACACTGACCCCTACCCAGCCCTGAGCCCTAAGACCGACACCCCCCGCAGCCCCCCCAGGCCCCAAAACCCTAACACCGAACCCCTTTCCAGCCCTGAGCCCTAAGACCGAGACCCGCCATAGCCCCCCCCAGGCCCTAAACCCTATCACCGACCCCCTACCCAGCCCTGAGCCCTAAGACCAACACCCCCCGCAGCCCCCCCAGGCCCCAAAACCCTAACACCGAACCCCTTCCCAGCCCTGAGCCCTAAGACCGAGACCCCCGCAGCCCCCCCAGGCCCCAAACTCTAACACCAACCCCTCCCCAGCCCTGAGCCCTAAGACCGAGACCCCCCACAGCCCCCCCCGCAAGCCCAAAACCCTACTAACGACCCCTCCCCAGCCCTGAACCCTAAGACCGAGACCCCCCCGCAGCCCCCAGGACCACAACCCTAACACCGACCCCTACCCAGCCCTGAGCCCTAAGACCGAGACCCCCCGCAGCCTCCCCCTAGCCACAAACCCTACAACCGACCCTACCCCAACCCTACGTCTAACTGCCCTGAGCCCTAAGGCCGACTACCGGGCCCACCCACCCAACACCCAGAGCCCTACACCCAACCCTACCCCAGCCCTAAGCCCTAGTACCGAGACCCACCATAGCCCCCCCCAGGCCCTAAACCCTATCACCGACCCCCTACCCAGCCCTGAGCCCTAAGACCAACACCCCCCGCAGCCCCCCCAGGCCCCAAAACCCTATCACCGACCCCCTACCCAGCCCTGAGCCCTAAGACCGACACCCCCCGCAGCCCCCCCAGGCCCCAAAACCCTAACACCGAACCCCTTTCCAGCCCTGAGCCCTAAGACCGAGACCCGCCATAGCCCCCCCCAGGCCCTAAACCCTATCACCGACCCCCTACCCAGCCCTGAGCCCTAAGACCAACACCCCCCGCAGCCCCCCCAGGCCCCAAAACCCTAACACCGAACCCCTTCCCAGCCCTGAGCCCTAAGACCGAGACCCCCGCAGCCCCCCCAGGCCCCAAACTCTAACACCAACCCCTCCCCAGCCCTGAGCCCTAAGACCGAGACCCCCCACAGCCCCCCCCGCAAGCCCAAAACCCTACTAACGACCCCTCCCCAGCCCTGAACCCTAAGACCGAGACCCCCCCGCAGCCCCCAGGACCACAACCCTAACACCGACCCCTACCCAGCCCTGAGCCCTAAGACCGAGACCCCCCGCAGCCTCCCCCTAGCCACAAACCCTACAACCGACCCTACCCCAACCCTACGTCTAACTGCCCTGAGCCCTAAGGCCGACTACCGGGCCCACCCACCCAACACCCAGAGCCCTACACCCAACCCTACCCCAGCCCTAAGCCCTAGTACCGAGACCCGCCATAGCCCCCCCCCTGGCCCTAAACCCTAACACTGACCCCTACCCAGCCCTGAGCCCTAAGACCGACACCCCCCGCAGCCCCCCCAGGCCCCAAAACCCTAACACCGAACCCCTTTCCAGCCCTGAGCCCTAAGACCGAGACCCGCCATAGCCCCCCCCAGGCCCTAAACCCTATCACCGACCCCCTACCCAGCCCTGAGCCCTAAGACCAACACCCCCCGCAGCCCCCCCAGGCCCCAAAACCCTAACACCGAACCCCTTCCCAGCCCTGAGCCCTAAGACCGAGACCCCCGCAGCCCCCCCAGGCCCCAAACTCTAACACCAACCCCTCCCCAGCCCTGAGCCCTAAGACCGACACCCCCCACAGCCCCCACCCCCAAGCCCAACACCCTACTAACGACCCCTCCCTAGCCCTGAACCCTAAGACCGAGACCCCCCCGCAGCCCCCAGGACCACAACCCTAACACCGACCCCTACCCAGCCCTGAGCCCTAAGACCGAGACCCCCCGCAGCCTCCCCCTAGCCACAAACCCTACAACCGACCCTACCCCAACCCTACGTCTAACTGCCCTGAGCCCTAAGGCCGACTACCGGGCCCACCCAGAGCCCTACACCCAACCCTACCCCAGCCCTAAGCCCTAGTACCGAGACCCACCATAGCCCCCCCCAGGCCCTAAACCCTATCACCGACCCCCTACCCAGCCCTGAGCCCTAAGACCGACACCCCCCGCAGCCCCCCCAGGCCCCAAAACCCTAACACCGAACCCCTTTCCAGCCCTGAGCCCTAAGACCGAGACCCGCCATAGCCCCCCCCAGGCCCTAAACCCTATCACCGACCCCCTACCCAGCCCTGAGCCCTAAGACCAACACCCCCCGCAGCCCCCCCAGGCCCCAAAACCCTAACACCGAACCCCTTCCCAGCCCTGAGCCCTAAGACCGAGACCCCCGCAGCCCCCCCAGGCCCCAAACTCTAACACCAACCCCTCCCCAGCCCTGAGCCCTAAGACCGAGACCCCCCACAGCCCCCCCCGCAAGCCCAAAACCCTACTAACGACCCCTCCCCAGCCCTGAACCCTAAGACCGAGACCCCCCCGCAGCCCCCAGGACCACAACCCTAACACCGACCCCTACCCAGCCCTGAGCCCTAAGACCGAGACCCCCCGCAGCCTCCCCCTAGCCACAAACCCTACAACCGACCCTACCCCAACCCTACGTCTAACTGCCCTGAGCCCTAAGGCCGACTACCGGGCCCACCCACCCAACACCCAGAGCCCTACACCCAACCCTACCCCAGCCCTAAGCCCTAGTACCGAGACCCGCCATAGCCCCCCCCCTGGCCCTAAACCCTAACACTGACCCCTACCCAGCCCTGAGCCCTAAGACCGACACCCCCCGCAGCCCCCCCAGGCCCCAAAACCCTAACACCGAACCCCTTTCCAGCCCTGAGCCCTAAGACCGAGACCCGCCATAGCCCCCCCCAGGCCCTAAACCCTATCACCGACCCCCTACCCAGCCCTGAGCCCTAAGACCAACACCCCCCGCAGCCCCCCCAGGCCCCAAAACCCTAACACCGAACCCCTTCCCAGCCCTGAGCCCTAAGACCGAGACCCCCGCAGCCCCCCCAGGCCCCAAACTCTAACACCAACCCCTCCCCAGCCCTGAGCCCTAAGACCGAGACCCCCCACAGCCCCCCCCGCAAGCCCAAAACCCTACTAACGACCCCTCCCCAGCCCTGAACCCTAAGACCGAGACCCCCCCGCAGCCCCCAGGACCACAACCCTAACACCGACCCCTACCCAGCCCTGAGCCCTAAGACCGAGACCCCCCGCAGCCTCCCCCTAGCCACAAACCCTACAACCGACCCTACCCCAACCCTACGTCTAACTGCCCTGAGCCCTAAGGCCGACTACCGGGCCCACCCAGAGCCCTACACCCAACCCTACCCCAGCCCTAAGCCCTAGTACCGAGACCCACCATAGCCCCCCCCAGGCCCTAAACCCTATCACCGACCCCCTACCCAGCCCTGAGCCCTAAGACCAACACCCCCCGCAGCCCCCCCAGGCCCCAAAACCCTAACACCGAACCCCTTTCCAGCCCTGAGCCCTAAGACCGAGACCCGCCATAGCCCCCCCCAGGCCCTAAACCCTATCACCGACCCCCTACCCAGCCCTGAGCCCTAAGACCAACACCCCCCGCAGCCCCCCCAGGCCCCAAAACCCTAACACCGAACCCCTTCCCAGCCCTGAGCCCTAAGACCAAGACCCCCGCAGCCCCCCCAGGCCCCAAACTCTAACACCAACCCCTCCCCAGCCCTGAGCCCTAAGACCGACACCCCCCACAGCCCCCACCCCCAAGCCCAACACCCTACTAACGACCCCTCCCTAGCCCTGAACCCTAAGACCGAGACCCCCCCGCAGCCCCCAGGACCACAACCCTAACACCGACCCCTACCCAGCCCTGAGCCCTAAGACCGAGACCCCCCGCAGCCTCCCCCTAGCCACAAACCCTACAACCGACCCTACCCCAACCCTACGTCTAACTGCCCTGAGCCCTAAGGCCGACTACCGGGCCCACCCACCCAACACCCAGAGCCCTACACCCAACCCTACCCCAGCCCTAAGCCCTAGTACCGAGACCCGCCATAGCCCCCCCCCTGGCCCTAAACCCTAACACTGACCCCTACCCAGCCCTGAGCCCTAAGACCGACACCCCCCGCAGCCCCCCCAGGCCCCAAAACCCTAACACCGAACCCCTTTCCAGCCCTGAGCCCTAAGACCGAGACCCGCCATAGCCCCCCCCAGGCCCTAAACCCTATCACCGACCCCCTACCCAGCCCTGAGCCCTAAGACCAACACCCCCCGCAGCCCCCCCAGGCCCCAAAACCCTAACACCGAACCCCTTCCCAGCCCTGAGCCCTAAGACCGAGACCCCCGCAGCCCCCCCAGGCCCCAAACTCTAACACCAACCCCTCCCCAGCCCTGAGCCCTAAGACCGACACCCCCCACAGCCCCCACCCCCAAGCCCAACACCCTACTAACGACCCCTCCCTAGCCCTGAACCCTAAGACCGAGACCCCCCCGCAGCCCCCAGGACCACAACCCTAACACCGACCCCTACCCAGCCCTGAGCCCTAAGACCGAGACCCCCCGCAGCCTCCCCCTAGCCACAAACCCTACAACCGACCCTACCCCAACCCTACGTCTAACTGCCCTGAGCCCTAAGGCCGACTACCGGGCCCACCCAGAGCCCTACACCCAACCCTACCCCAGCCCTAAGCCCTAGTACCGAGACCCACCATAGCCCCCCCCAGGCCCTAAACCCTATCACCGACCCCCTACCCAGCCCTGAGCCCTAAGACCGACACCCCCCGCAGCCCCCCCAGGCCCCAAAACCCTAACACCGAACCCCTTTCCAGCCCTGAGCCCTAAGACCGAGACCCGCCATAGCCCCCCCCAGGCCCTAAACCCTATCACCGACCCCCTACCCAGCCCTGAGCCCTAAGACCAACACCCCCCGCAGCCCCCCCAGGCCCCAAAACCCTAACACCGAACCCCTTCCCAGCCCTGAGCCCTAAGACCGAGACCCCCGCAGCCCCCCCAGGCCCCAAACTCTAACACCAACCCCTCCCCAGCCCTGAGCCCTAAGACCGAGACCCCCCACAGCCCCCCCCGCAAGCCCAAAACCCTACTAACGACCCCTCCCCAGCCCTGAACCCTAAGACCGAGACCCCCCCGCAGCCCCCAGGACCACAACCCTAACACCGACCCCTACCCAGCCCTGAGCCCTAAGACCGAGACCCCCCGCAGCCTCCCCCTAGCCACAAACCCTACAACCGACCCTACCCCAACCCTACGTCTAACTGCCCTGAGCCCTAAGGCCGACTACCGGGCCCACCCACCCAACACCCAGAGCCCTACACCCAACCCTACCCCAGCCCTAAGCCCTAGTACCGAGACCCGCCATAGCCCCCCCCCTGGCCCTAAACCCTAACACTGACCCCTACCCAGCCCTGAGCCCTAAGACCGACACCCCCCGCAGCCCCCCCAGGCCCCAAAACCCTAACACCGAACCCCTTCCCAGCCCTGAGCCCTAAGACCGAGACCCCCGCAGCCCCCCCAGGCCCCAAACTCTAACACCAACCCCTCCCCAGCCCTGAGCCCTAAGACCGAGACCCCCCACAGCCCCCCCCGCAAGCCCAAAACCCTACTAACGACCCCTCCCCAGCCCTGAACCCTAAGACCGAGACCCCCCCGCAGCCCCCAGGACCACAACCCTAACACCGACCCCTACCCAGCCCTGAGCCCTAAGACCGAGACCCCCCGCAGCCTCCCCCTAGCCACAAACCCTACAACCGACCCTACCCCAACCCTACGTCTAACTGCCCTGAGCCCTAAGGCCGACTACCGGGCCCACCCACCCAACACCCAGAGCCCTACACCCAACCCTACCCCAGCCCTAAGCCCTAGTACCGAGACCCGCCATAGCCCCCCCCCTGGCCCTAAACCCTAACACTGACCCCTACCCAGCCCTGAGCCCTAAGACCGACACCCCCCGCAGCCCCCCCAGGCCCCAAAACCCTAACACCGAACCCCTTTCCAGCCCTGAGCCCTAAGACCGAGACCCGCCATAGCCCCCCCCAGGCCCTAAACCCTATCACCGACCCCCTACCCAGCCCTGAGCCCTAAGACCAACACCCCCCGCAGCCCCCCCAGGCCCCAAAACCCTAACACCGAACCCCTTCCCAGCCCTGAGCCCTAAGACCGAGACCCCCGCAGCCCCCCCAGGCCCCAAACTCTAACACCAACCCCTCCCCAGCCCTGAGCCCTAAGACCGAGACCCCCCACAGCCCCCCCCGCAAGCCCAAAACCCTACTAACGACCCCTCCCCAGCCCTGAACCCTAAGACCGAGACCCCCCCGCAGCCCCCAGGACCACAACCCTAACACCGACCCCTACCCAGCCCTGAGCCCTAAGACCGAGACCCCCCGCAGCCTCCCCCTAGCCACAAACCCTACAACCGACCCTACCCCAACCCTACGTCTAACTGCCCTGAGCCCTAAGGCCGACTACCGGGCCCACCCACCCAACACCCAGAGCCCTACACCCAACCCTACCCCAGCCCTAAGCCCTAGTACCGAGACCCGCCATAGCCCCCCCCCTGGCCCTAAACCCTAACACTGACCCCTACCCAGCCCTGAGCCCTAAGACCGACACCCCCCGCAGCCCCCCCAGGCCCCAAAACCCTAACACCGAACCCCTTTCCAGCCCTGAGCCCTAAGACCGAGACCCGCCATAGCCCCCCCCAGGCCCTAAACCCTATCACCGACCCCCTACCCAGCCCTGAGCCCTAAGACCAACACCCCCCGCAGCCCCCCCAGGCCCCAAAACCCTAACACCGAACCCCTTCCCAGCCCTGAGCCCTAAGACCGAGACCCCCGCAGCCCCCCCAGGCCCCAAACTCTAACACCAACCCCTCCCCAGCCCTGAGCCCTAAGACCGAGACCCCCCACAGCCCCCCCCGCAAGCCCAAAACCCTACTAACGACCCCTCCCCAGCCCTGAACCCTAAGACCGAGACCCCCCCGCAGCCCCCAGGACCACAACCCTAACACCGACCCCTACCCAGCCCTGAGCCCTAAGACCGAGACCCCCCGCAGCCTCCCCCTAGCCACAAACCCTACAACCGACCCTACCCCAACCCTACGTCTAACTGCCCTGAGCCCTAAGGCCGACTACCGGGCCCACCCAGAGCCCTACACCCAACCCTACCCCAGCCCTAAGCCCTAGTACCGAGACCCACCATAGCCCCCCCCAGGCCCTAAACCCTATCACCGACCCCCTACCCAGCCCTGAGCCCTAAGACCAACACCCCCCGCAGCCCCCCCAGGCCCCAAAACCCTAACACCGAACCCCTTTCCAGCCCTGAGCCCTAAGACCGAGACCCGCCATAGCCCCCCCCAGGCCCTAAACCCTATCACCGACCCCCTACCCAGCCCTGAGCCCTAAGACCAACACCCCCCGCAGCCCCCCCAGGCCCCAAAACCCTAACACCGAACCCCTTCCCAGCCCTGAGCCCTAAGACCGAGACCCCCGCAGCCCCCCCAGGCCCCAAACTCTAACACCAACCCCTCCCCAGCCCTGAGCCCTAAGACCGAGACCCCCCACAGCCCCCCCCGCAAGCCCAAAACCCTACTAACGACCCCTCCCCAGCCCTGAACCCTAAGACCGAGACCCCCCCGCAGCCCCCAGGACCACAACCCTAACACCGACCCCTACCCAGCCCTGAGCCCTAAGACCGAGACCCCCCGCAGCCTCCCCCTAGCCACAAACCCTACAACCGACCCTACCCCAACCCTACGTCTAACTGCCCTGAGCCCTAAGGCCGACTACCGGGCCCACCCACCCAACACCCAGAGCCCTACACCCAACCCTACCCCAGCCCTAAGCCCTAGTACCGAGACCCGCCATAGCCCCCCCCCTGGCCCTAAACCCTAACACTGACCCCTACCCAGCCCTGAGCCCTAAGACCGACACCCCCCGCAGCCCCCCCAGGCCCCAAAACCCTAACACCGAACCCCTTTCCAGCCCTGAGCCCTAAGACCGAGACCCGCCATAGCCCCCCCCAGGCCCTAAACCCTATCACCGACCCCCTACCCAGCCCTGAGCCCTAAGACCAACACCCCCCGCAGCCCCCCCAGGCCCCAAAACCCTAACACCGAACCCCTTCCCAGCCCTGAGCCCTAAGACCGAGACCCCCGCAGCCCCCCCAGGCCCCAAACTCTAACACCAACCCCTCCCCAGCCCTGAGCCCTAAGACCGAGACCCCCCACAGCCCCCCCCGCAAGCCCAAAACCCTACTAACGACCCCTCCCCAGCCCTGAACCCTAAGACCGAGACCCCCCCGCAGCCCCCAGGACCACAACCCTAACACCGACCCCTACCCAGCCCTGAGCCCTAAGACCGAGACCCCCCGCAGCCTCCCCCTAGCCACAAACCCTACAACCGACCCTACCCCAACCCTACGTCTAACTGCCCTGAGCCCTAAGGCCGACTACCGGGCCCACCCACCCAACACCCAGAGCCCTACACCCAACCCTACCCCAGCCCTAAGCCCTAGTACCGAGACCCGCCATAGCCCCCCCCCTGGCCCTAAACCCTAACACTGACCCCTACCCAGCCCTGAGCCCTAAGACCGACACCCCCCGCAGCCCCCCCAGGCCCCAAAACCCTAACACCGAACCCCTTTCCAGCCCTGAGCCCTAAGACCGAGACCCGCCATAGCCCCCCCCAGGCCCTAAACCCTATCACCGACCCCCTACCCAGCCCTGAGCCCTAAGACCAACACCCCCCGCAGCCCCCCCAGGCCCCAAAACCCTAACACCGAACCCCTTCCCAGCCCTGAGCCCTAAGACCGAGACCCCCGCAGCCCCCCCAGGCCCCAAACTCTAACACCAACCCCTCCCCAGCCCTGAGCCCTAAGACCGAGACCCCCCACAGCCCCCCCCGCAAGCCCAAAACCCTACTAACGACCCCTCCCCAGCCCTGAACCCTAAGACCGAGACCCCCCCGCAGCCCCCAGGACCACAACCCTAACACCGACCCCTACCCAGCCCTGAGCCCTAAGACCGAGACCCCCCGCAGCCTCCCCCTAGCCACAAACCCTACAACCGACCCTACCCCAACCCTACGTCTAACTGCCCTGAGCCCTAAGGCCGACTACCGGGCCCACCCACCCAACACCCAGAGCCCTACACCCAACCCTACCCCAGCCCTAAGCCCTAGTACCGAGACCCGCCATAGCCCCCCCCCTGGCCCTAAACCCTAACACTGACCCCTACCCAGCCCTGAGCCCTAAGACCGACACCCCCCGCAGCCCCCCCAGGCCCCAAAACCCTAACACCGAACCCCTTTCCAGCCCTGAGCCCTAAGACCGAGACCCGCCATAGCCCCCCCCAGGCCCTAAACCCTATCACCGACCCCCTACCCAGCCCTGAGCCCTAAGACCAACACCCCCCGCAGCCCCCCCAGGCCCCAAAACCCTAACACCGAACCCCTTCCCAGCCCTGAGCCCTAAGACCAAGACCCCCGCAGCCCCCCCAGGCCCCAAACTCTAACACCAACCCCTCCCCAGCCCTGAGCCCTAAGACCGAGACCCCCCACAGCCCCCCCCGCAAGCCCAAAACCCTACTAACGACCCCTCCCCAGCCCTGAACCCTAAGACCGAGACCCCCCCGCAGCCCCCAGGACCACAACCCTAACACCGACCCCTACCCAGCCCTGAGCCCTAAGACCGAGACCCCCCGCAGCCTCCCCCTAGCCACAAACCCTACAACCGACCCTACCCCAACCCTACGTCTAACTGCCCTGAGCCCTAAGGCCGACTACCGGGCCCACCCACCCAACACCCAGAGCCCTACACCCAACCCTACCCCAGCCCTAAGCCCTAGTACCGAGACCCGCCATAGCCCCCCCCCTGGCCCTAAACCCTAACACTGACCCCTACCCAGCCCTGAGCCCTAAGACCGACACCCCCCGCAGCCCCCCCAGGCCCCAAAACCCTAACACCGAACCCCTTTCCAGCCCTGAGCCCTAAGACCGAGACCCGCCATAGCCCCCCCCAGGCCCTAAACCCTATCACCGACCCCCTACCCAGCCCTGAGCCCTAAGACCAACACCCCCCGCAGCCCCCCCAGGCCCCAAAACCCTAACACCGAACCCCTTCCCAGCCCTGAGCCCTAAGACCGAGACCCCCGCAGCCCCCCCAGGCCCCAAACTCTAACACCAACCCCTCCCCAGCCCTGAGCCCTAAGACCGAGACCCCCCACAGCCCCCCCCGCAAGCCCAAAACCCTACTAACGACCCCTCCCCAGCCCTGAACCCTAAGACCGAGACCCCCCCGCAGCCCCCAGGACCACAACCCTAACACCGACCCCTACCCAGCCCTGAGCCCTAAGACCGAGACCCCCCGCAGCCTCCCCCTAGCCACAAACCCTACAACCGACCCTACCCCAACCCTACGTCTAACTGCCCTGAGCCCTAAGGCCGACTACCGGGCCCACCCACCCAACACCCAGAGCCCTACACCCAACCCTACCCCAGCCCTAAGCCCTAGTACCGAGACCCGCCATAGCCCCCCCCCTGGCCCTAAACCCTAACACTGACCCCTACCCAGCCCTGAGCCCTAAGACCGACACCCCCCGCAGCCCCCCCAGGCCCCAAAACCCTAACACCGAACCCCTTTCCAGCCCTGAGCCCTAAGACCGAGACCCGCCATAGCCCCCCCCAGGCCCTAAACCCTATCACCGACCCCCTACCCAGCCCTGAGCCCTAAGACCAACACCCCCCGCAGCCCCCCCAGGCCCCAAAACCCTAACACCGAACCCCTTCCCAGCCCTGAGCCCTAAGACCGAGACCCCCGCAGCCCCCCCAGGCCCCAAACTCTAACACCAACCCCTCCCCAGCCCTGAGCCCTAAGACCGAGACCCCCCACAGCCCCCCCCGCAAGCCCAAAACCCTACTAACGACCCCTCCCCAGCCCTGAACCCTAAGACCGAGACCCCCCCGCAGCCCCCAGGACCACAACCCTAACACCGACCCCTACCCAGCCCTGAGCCCTAAGACCGAGACCCCCCGCAGCCTCCCCCTAGCCACAAACCCTACAACCGACCCTACCCCAACCCTACGTCTAACTGCCCTGAGCCCTAAGGCCGACTACCGGGCCCACCCACCCAACACCCAGAGCCCTACACCCAACCCTACCCCAGCCCTAAGCCCTAGTACCGAGACCCGCCATAGCCCCCCCCCTGGCCCTAAACCCTAACACTGACCCCTACCCAGCCCTGAGCCCTAAGACCGACACCCCCCGCAGCCCCCCCAGGCCCCAAAACCCTAACACCGAACCCCTTTCCAGCCCTGAGCCCTAAGACCGAGACCCGCCATAGCCCCCCCCAGGCCCTAAACCCTATCACCGACCCCCTACCCAGCCCTGAGCCCTAAGACCAACACCCCCCGCAGCCCCCCCAGGCCCCAAAACCCTAACACCGAACCCCTTCCCAGCCCTGAGCCCTAAGACCGAGACCCCCGCAGCCCCCCCAGGCCCCAAACTCTAACACCAACCCCTCCCCAGCCCTGAGCCCTAAGACCGACACCCCCCACAGCCCCCACCCCCAAGCCCAAAACCCTACTAACGACCCCTCCCCAGCCCTGAACCCTAAGACCGAGACCCCCCCGCAGCCCCCAGGACCACAACCCTAACACCGACCCCTACCCAGCCCTGAGCCCTAAGACCGAGACCCCCCGCAGCCTCCCCCTAGCCACAAACCCTACAACCGACCCTACCCCAACCCTACGTCTAACTGCCCTGAGCCCTAAGGCCGACTACCGGGCCCACCCAGAGCCCTACACCCAACCCTACCCCAGCCCTAAGCCCTAGTACCGAGACCCACCATAGCCCCCCCCAGGCCCTAAACCCTATCACCGACCCCCTACCCAGCCCTGAGCCCTAAGACCAACACCCCCCGCAGCCCCCCCAGGCCCCAAAACCCTAACACCGAACCCCTTCCCAGCCCTGAGCCCTAAGACCAAGACCCCCGCAGCCCCCCCAGGCCCCAAACTCTAACACCAACCCCTCCCCAGCCCTGAGCCCTAAGACCGACACCCCCCACAGCCCCCACCCCCAAGCCCAACACCCTACTAACGACCCCTCCCTAGCCCTGAACCCTAAGACCGAGACCCCCCCGCAGCCCCCAGGACCACAACCCTAACACCGACCCCTACCCAGCCCTGAGCCCTAAGACCGAGACCCCCCGCAGCCTCCCCCTAGCCACAAACCCTACAACCGACCCTACCCCAACCCTACGTCTAACTGCCCTGAGCCCTAAGGCCGACTACCGGGCCCACCCAGAGCCCTACACCCAACCCTACCCCAGCCCTAAGCCCTAGTACCGAGACCCGCCATAGCCCCCCCCAGGCCCTAAACCCTATCACCGACCCCCTACCCAGCCCTGAGCCCTAAGACCAACACCCCCCGCAGCCCCCCCAGGCCCCAAAACCCTAACACCGAACCCCTTCCCAGCCCTGAGCCCTAAGACCGAGACCCCCGCAGCCCCCCCAGGCCCCAAACTCTAACACCAACCCCTCCCCAGCCCTGAGCCCTAAGACCGAGACCCCCCACAGCCCCCCCCGCAAGCCCAAAACCCTACTAACGACCCCTCCCCAGCCCTGAACCCTAAGACCGAGACCCCCCCGCAGCCCCCAGGACCACAACCCTAACACCGACCCCTACCCAGCCCTGAGCCCTAAGACCGAGACCCCCCGCAGCCTCCCCCTAGCCACAAACCCTACAACCGACCCTACCCCAACCCTACGTCTAACTGCCCTGAGCCCTAAGGCCGACTACCGGGCCCACCCACCCAACACCCAGAGCCCTACACCCAACCCTACCCCAGCCCTAAGCCCTAGTACCGAGACCCACCATAGCCCCCCCCAGGCCCTAAACCCTATCACCGACCCCCTACCCAGCCCTGAGCCCTAAGACCAACACCCCCCGCAGCCCCCCCAGGCCCCAAAACCCTATCACCGACCCCCTACCCAGCCCTGAGCCCTAAGACCGACACCCCCCGCAGCCCCCCCAGGCCCCAAAACCCTAACACCGAACCCCTTTCCAGCCCTGAGCCCTAAGACCGAGACCCGCCATAGCCCCCCCCAGGCCCTAAACCCTATCACCGACCCCCTACCCAGCCCTGAGCCCTAAGACCAACACCCCCCGCAGCCCCCCCAGGCCCCAAAACCCTAACACCGAACCCCTTCCCAGCCCTGAGCCCTAAGACCGAGACCCCCGCAGCCCCCCCAGGCCCCAAACTCTAACACCAACCCCTCCCCAGCCCTGAGCCCTAAGACCGAGACCCCCCACAGCCCCCCCCGCAAGCCCAAAACCCTACTAACGACCCCTCCCCAGCCCTGAACCCTAAGACCGAGACCCCCCCGCAGCCCCCAGGACCACAACCCTAACACCGACCCCTACCCAGCCCTGAGCCCTAAGACCGAGACCCCCCGCAGCCTCCCCCTAGCCACAAACCCTACAACCGACCCTACCCCAACCCTACGTCTAACTGCCCTGAGCCCTAAGGCCGACTACCGGGCCCACCCACCCAACACCCAGAGCCCTACACCCAACCCTACCCCAGCCCTAAGCCCTAGTACCGAGACCCGCCATAGCCCCCCCCCTGGCCCTAAACCCTAACACTGACCCCTACCCAGCCCTGAGCCCTAAGACCGACACCCCCCGCAGCCCCCCCAGGCCCCAAAACCCTAACACCGAACCCCTTTCCAGCCCTGAGCCCTAAGACCGAGACCCGCCATAGCCCCCCCCAGGCCCTAAACCCTATCACCGACCCCCTACCCAGCCCTGAGCCCTAAGACCGACACCCCCCGCAGCCCCCCCAGGCCCCAAAACCCTAACACCGAACCCCTTTCCAGCCCTGAGCCCTAAGACCGAGACCCGCCATAGCCCCCCCCAGGCCCTAAACCCTATCACCGACCCCCTACCCAGCCCTGAGCCCTAAGACCAACACCCCCCGCAGCCCCCCCAGGCCCCAAAACCCTAACACCGAACCCCTTCCCAGCCCTGAGCCCTAAGACCGAGACCCCCGCAGCCCCCCCAGGCCCCAAACTCTAACACCAACCCCTCCCCAGCCCTGAGCCCTAAGACCGAGACCCCCCACAGCCCCCCCCGCAAGCCCAAAACCCTACTAACGACCCCTCCCCAGCCCTGAACCCTAAGACCGAGACCCCCCCGCAGCCCCCAGGACCACAACCCTAACACCGACCCCTACCCAGCCCTGAGCCCTAAGACCGAGACCCCCCGCAGCCTCCCCCTAGCCACAAACCCTACAACCGACCCTACCCCAACCCTACGTCTAACTGCCCTGAGCCCTAAGGCCGACTACCGGGCCCACCCACCCAACACCCAGAGCCCTACACCCAACCCTACCCCAGCCCTAAGCCCTAGTACCGAGACCCGCCATAGCCCCCCCCCTGGCCCTAAACCCTAACACTGACCCCTACCCAGCCCTGAGCCCTAAGACCGACACCCCCCGCAGCCCCCCCAGGCCCCAAAACCCTAACACCGAACCCCTTTCCAGCCCTGAGCCCTAAGACCGAGACCCGCCATAGCCCCCCCCAGGCCCTAAACCCTATCACCGACCCCCTACCCAGCCCTGAGCCCTAAGACCAACACCCCCCGCAGCCCCCCCAGGCCCCAAAACCCTAACACCGAACCCCTTCCCAGCCCTGAGCCCTAAGACCGAGACCCCCGCAGCCCCCCCAGGCCCCAAACTCTAACACCAACCCCTCCCCAGCCCTGAGCCCTAAGACCGAGACCCCCCACAGCCCCCCCCGCAAGCCCAAAACCCTACTAACGACCCCTCCCCAGCCCTGAACCCTAAGACCGAGACCCCCCCGCAGCCCCCAGGACCACAACCCTAACACCGACCCCTACCCAGCCCTGAGCCCTAAGACCGAGACCCCCCGCAGCCTCCCCCTAGCCACAAACCCTACAACCGACCCTACCCCAACCCTACGTCTAACTGCCCTGAGCCCTAAGGCCGACTACCGGGCCCACCCACCCAACACCCAGAGCCCTACACCCAACCCTACCCCAGCCCTAAGCCCTAGTACCGAGACCCACCATAGCCCCCCCCAGGCCCTAAACCCTATCACCGACCCCCTACCCAGCCCTGAGCCCTAAGACCAACACCCCCCGCAGCCCCCCCAGGCCCCAAAACCCTAACACCGAACCCCTTCCCAGCCCTGAGCCCTAAGACCGAGACCCCCGCAGCCCCCCCAGGCCCCAAACTCTAACACCAACCCCTCCCCAGCCCTGAGCCCTAAGACCGAGACCCCCCACAGCCCCCCCCGCAAGCCCAAAACCCTACTAACGACCCCTCCCCAGCCCTGAACCCTAAGACCGAGACCCCCCCGCAGCCCCCAGGACCACAACCCTAACACCGACCCCTACCCAGCCCTGAGCCCTAAGACCGAGACCCCCCGCAGCCTCCCCCTAGCCACAAACCCTACAACCGACCCTACCCCAACCCTACGTCTAACTGCCCTGAGCCCTAAGGCCGACTACCGGGCCCACCCAGAGCCCTACACCCAACCCTACCCCAGCCCTAAGCCCTAGTACCGAGACCCACCATAGCCCCCCCCAGGCCCTAAACCCTATCACCGACCCCCTACCCAGCCCTGAGCCCTAAGACCAACACCCCCCGCAGCCCCCCCAGGCCCCAAAACCCTAACACCGAACCCCTTCCCAGCCCTGAGCCCTAAGACCGAGACCCCCGCAGCCCCCCCAGGCCCCAAACTCTAACACCAACCCCTCCCCAGCCCTGAGCCCTAAGACCGAGACCCCCCACAGCCCCCCCCGCAAGCCCAAAACCCTACTAACGACCCCTCCCCAGCCCTGAACCCTAAGACCGAGACCCCCCCGCAGCCCCCAGGACCACAACCCTAACACCGACCCCTACCCAGCCCTGAGCCCTAAGACCGAGACCCCCCGCAGCCTCCCCCTAGCCACAAACCCTACAACCGACCCTACCCCAACCCTACGTCTAACTGCCCTGAGCCCTAAGGCCGACTACCGGGCCCACCCAGAGCCCTACACCCAACCCTACCCCAGCCCTAAGCCCTAGTACCGAGACCCACCATAGCCCCCCCCAGGCCCTAAACCCTATCACCGACCCCCTACCCAGCCCTGAGCCCTAAGACCAACACCCCCCGCAGCCCCCCCAGGCCCCAAAACCCTAACACCGAACCCCTTCCCAGCCCTGAGCCCTAAGACCGAGACCCCCGCAGCCCCCCCAGGCCCCAAACTCTAACACCAACCCCTCCCCAGCCCTGAGCCCTAAGACCGAGACCCCCCACAGCCCCCCCCGCAAGCCCAAAACCCTACTAACGACCCCTCCCCAGCCCTGAACCCTAAGACCGAGACCCCCCCGCAGCCCCCAGGACCACAACCCTAACACCGACCCCTACCCAGCCCTGAGCCCTAAGACCGAGACCCCCCGCAGCCTCCCCCTAGCCACAAACCCTACAACCGACCCTACCCCAACCCTACGTCTAACTGCCCTGAGCCCTAAGGCCGACTACCGGGCCCACCCACCCAACACCCAGAGCCCTACACCCAACCCTACCCCAGCCCTAAGCCCTAGTACCGAGACCCGCCATAGCCCCCCCCCTGGCCCTAAACCCTAACACTGACCCCTACCCAGCCCTGAGCCCTAAGACCGACACCCCCCGCAGCCCCCCCAGGCCCCAAAACCCTAACACCGAACCCCTTTCCAGCCCTGAGCCCTAAGACCGAGACCCGCCATAGCCCCCCCCAGGCCCTAAACCCTATCACCGACCCCCTACCCAGCCCTGAGCCCTAAGACCAACACCCCCCGCAGCCCCCCCAGGCCCCAAAACCCTAACACCGAACCCCTTCCCAGCCCTGAGCCCTAAGACCGAGACCCCCGCAGCCCCCCCAGGCCCCAAACTCTAACACCAACCCCTCCCCAGCCCTGAGCCCTAAGACCGAGACCCCCCACAGCCCCCCCCGCAAGCCCAAAACCCTACTAACGACCCCTCCCCAGCCCTGAACCCTAAGACCGAGACCCCCCCGCAGCCCCCAGGACCACAACCCTAACACCGACCCCTACCCAGCCCTGAGCCCTAAGACCGAGACCCCCCGCAGCCTCCCCCTAGCCACAAACCCTACAACCGACCCTACCCCAACCCTACGTCTAACTGCCCTGAGCCCTAAGGCCGACTACCGGGCCCACCCACCCAACACCCAGAGCCCTACACCCAACCCTACCCCAGCCCTAAGCCCTAGTACCGAGACCCGCCATAGCCCCCCCCCTGGCCCTAAACCCTAACACTGACCCCTACCCAGCCCTGAGCCCTAAGACCGACACCCCCCGCAGCCCCCCCAGGCCCCAAAACCCTAACACCGAACCCCTTTCCAGCCCTGAGCCCTAAGACCGAGACCCGCCATAGCCCCCCCCAGGCCCTAAACCCTATCACCGACCCCCTACCCAGCCCTGAGCCCTAAGACCAACACCCCCCGCAGCCCCCCCAGGCCCCAAAACCCTAACACCGAACCCCTTCCCAGCCCTGAGCCCTAAGACCGAGACCCCCGCAGCCCCCCCAGGCCCCAAACTCTAACACCAACCCCTCCCCAGCCCTGAGCCCTAAGACCGAGACCCCCCACAGCCCCCCCCGCAAGCCCAAAACCCTACTAACGACCCCTCCCCAGCCCTGAACCCTAAGACCGAGACCCCCCCGCAGCCCCCAGGACCACAACCCTAACACCGACCCCTACCCAGCCCTGAGCCCTAAGACCGAGACCCCCCGCAGCCTCCCCCTAGCCACAAACCCTACAACCGACCCTACCCCAACCCTACGTCTAACTGCCCTGAGCCCTAAGGCCGACTACCGGGCCCACCCACCCAACACCCAGAGCCCTACACCCAACCCTACCCCAGCCCTAAGCCCTAGTACCGAGACCCACCATAGCCCCCCCCAGGCCCTAAACCCTATCACCGACCCCCTACCCAGCCCTGAGCCCTAAGACCAACACCCCCCGCAGCCCCCCCAGGCCCCAAAACCCTAACACCGAACCCCTTCCCAGCCCTGAGCCCTAAGACCGAGACCCCCGCAGCCCCCCCAGGCCCCAAACTCTAACACCAACCCCTCCCCAGCCCTGAGCCCTAAGACCGAGACCCCCCACAGCCCCCCCCGCAAGCCCAAAACCCTACTAACGACCCCTCCCCAGCCCTGAACCCTAAGACCGAGACCCCCCCGCAGCCCCCAGGACCACAACCCTAACACCGACCCCTACCCAGCCCTGAGCCCTAAGACCGAGACCCCCCGCAGCCTCCCCCTAGCCACAAACCCTACAACCGACCCTACCCCAACCCTACGTCTAACTGCCCTGAGCCCTAAGGCCGACTACCGGGCCCACCCACCCAACACCCAGAGCCCTACACCCAACCCTACCCCAGCCCTAAGCCCTAGTACCGAGACCCACCATAGCCCCCCCCAGGCCCTAAACCCTATCACCGACCCCCTACCCAGCCCTGAGCCCTAAGACCAACACCCCCCGCAGCCCCCCCAGGCCCCAAAACCCTAACACCGAACCCCTTTCCAGCCCTGAGCCCTAAGACCGAGACCCGCCATAGCCCCCCCCAGGCCCTAAACCCTATCACCGACCCCCTACCCAGCCCTGAGCCCTAAGACCAACACCCCCCGCAGCCCCCCCAGGCCCCAAAACCCTAACACCGAACCCCTTCCCAGCCCTGAGCCCTAAGACCGAGACCCCCGCAGCCCCCCCAGGCCCCAAACTCTAACACCAACCCCTCCCCAGCCCTGAGCCCTAAGACCGAGACCCCCCACAGCCCCCCCCGCAAGCCCAAAACCCTACTAACGACCCCTCCCCAGCCCTGAACCCTAAGACCGAGACCCCCCCGCAGCCCCCAGGACCACAACCCTAACACCGACCCCTACCCAGCCCTGAGCCCTAAGACCGAGACCCCCCGCAGCCTCCCCCTAGCCACAAACCCTACAACCGACCCTACCCCAATCCTACGTCTAACTGCCCTGAGCCCTAAGGCCGACTACCGGGCCCACCCACCCAACACCCAGAGCCCTACACCCAACCCTACCCCAGCCCTAAGCCCTAGTACCGAGACCCGCCATAGCCCCCCCCCTGGCCCTAAACCCTAACACTGACCCCTACCCAGCCCTGAGCCCTAAGACCGACACCCCCCGCAGCCCCCCCAGGCCCCAAAACCCTAACACCGAACCCCTTTCCAGCCCTGAGCCCTAAGACCGAGACCCGCCATAGCCCCCCCCAGGCCCTAAACCCTATCACCGACCCCCTACCCAGCCCTGAGCCCTAAGACCAACACCCCCCGCAGCCCCCCCAGGCCCCAAAACCCTAACACCGAACCCCTTCCCAGCCCTGAGCCCTAAGACCGAGACCCCCGCAGCCCCCCCAGGCCCCAAACTCTAACACCAACCCCTCCCCAGCCCTGAGCCCTAAGACCGAGACCCCCCACAGCCCCCCCCGCAAGCCCAAAACCCTACTAACGACCCCTCCCCAGCCCTGAACCCTAAGACCGAGACCCCCCCGCAGCCCCCAGGACCACAACCCTAACACCGACCCCTACCCAGCCCTGAGCCCTAAGACCGAGACCCCCCGCAGCCTCCCCCTAGCCACAAACCCTACAACCGACCCTACCCCAACCCTACGTCTAACTGCCCTGAGCCCTAAGGCCGACTACCGGGCCCACCCAGAGCCCTACACCCAACCCTACCCCAGCCCTAAGCCCTAGTACCGAGACCCACCATAGCCCCCCCCAGGCCCTAAACCCTATCACCGACCCCCTACCCAGCCCTGAGCCCTAAGACCAACACCCCCCGCAGCCCCCCCAGGCCCCAAAACCCTAACACCGAACCCCTTCCCAGCCCTGAGCCCTAAGACCGAGACCCCCGCAGCCCCCCCAGGCCCCAAACTCTAACACCAACCCCTCCCCAGCCCTGAGCCCTAAGACCGAGACCCCCCACAGCCCCCCCCGCAAGCCCAAAACCCTACTAACGACCCCTCCCCAGCCCTGAACCCTAAGACCGAGACCCCCCCGCAGCCCCCAGGACCACAACCCTAACACCGACCCCTACCCAGCCCTGAGCCCTAAGACCGAGACCCCCCGCAGCCTCCCCCTAGCCACAAACCCTACAACCGACCCTACCCCAACCCTACGTCTAACTGCCCTGAGCCCTAAGGCCGACTACCGGGCCCACCCACCCAACACCCAGAGCCCTACACCCAACCCTACCCCAGCCCTAAGCCCTAGTACCGAGACCCGCCATAGCCCCCCCCCTGGCCCTAAACCCTAACACTGACCCCTACCCAGCCCTGAGCCCTAAGACCGACACCCCCCGCAGCCCCCCCAGGCCCCAAAACCCTAACACCGAACCCCTTTCCAGCCCTGAGCCCTAAGACCGAGACCCGCCATAGCCCCCCCCAGGCCCTAAACCCTATCACCGACCCCCTACCCAGCCCTGAGCCCTAAGACCAACACCCCCCGCAGCCCCCCCAGGCCCCAAAACCCTAACACCGAACCCCTTCCCAGCCCTGAGCCCTAAGACCGAGACCCCCGCAGCCCCCCCAGGCCCCAAACTCTAACACCAACCCCTCCCCAGCCCTGAGCCCTAAGACCGAGACCCCCCACAGCCCCCCCCGCAAGCCCAAAACCCTACTAACGACCCCTCCCCAGCCCTGAACCCTAAGACCGAGACCCCCCCGCAGCCCCCAGGACCACAACCCTAACACCGACCCCTACCCAGCCCTGAGCCCTAAGACCGAGACCCCCCGCAGCCTCCCCCTAGCCACAAACCCTACAACCGACCCTACCCCAACCCTACGTCTAACTGCCCTGAGCCCTAAGGCCGACTACCGGGCCCACCCAGAGCCCTACACCCAACCCTACCCCAGCCCTAAGCCCTAGTACCGAGACCCACCATAGCCCCCCCCAGGCCCTAAACCCTATCACCGACCCCCTACCCAGCCCTGAGCCCTAAGACCAACACCCCCCGCAGCCCCCCCAGGCCCCAAAACCCTAACACCGAACCCCTTCCCAGCCCTGAGCCCTAAGACCGAGACCCCCGCAGCCCCCCCAGGCCCCAAACTCTAACACCAACCCCTCCCCAGCCCTGAGCCCTAAGACCGAGACCCCCCACAGCCCCCCCCGCAAGCCCAAAACCCTACTAACGACCCCTCCCCAGCCCTGAACCCTAAGACCGAGACCCCCCCGCAGCCCCCAGGACCACAACCCTAACACCGACCCCTACCCAGCCCTGAGCCCTAAGACCGAGACCCCCCGCAGCCTCCCCCTAGCCACAAACCCTACAACCGACCCTACCCCAATCCTACGTCTAACTGCCCTGAGCCCTAAGGCCGACTACCGGGCCCACCCACCCAACACCCAGAGCCCTACACCCAACCCTACCCCAGCCCTAAGCCCTAGTACCGAGACCCACCATAGCCCCCCCCAGGCCCTAAACCCTATCACCGACCCCCTACCCAGCCCTGAGCCCTAAGACCGACACCCCCCGCAGCCCCCCCAGGCCCCAAAACCCTAACACCGAACCCCTTTCCAGCCCTGAGCCCTAAGACCGAGACCCGCCATAGCCCCCCCCAGGCCCTAAACCCTATCACCGACCCCCTACCCAGCCCTGAGCCCTAAGACCGACACCCCCCGCAGCCCCCCCAGGCCCCAAAACCCTAACACCGAACCCCTTTCCAGCCCTGAGCCCTAAGACCGAGACCCGCCATAGCCCCCCCCAGGCCCTAAACCCTATCACCGACCCCCTACCCAGCCCTGAGCCCTAAGACCAACACCCCCCGCAGCCCCCCCAGGCCCCAAAACCCTAACACCGAACCCCTTCCCAGCCCTGAGCCCTAAGACCGAGACCCCCGCAGCCCCCCCAGGCCCCAAACTCTAACACCAACCCCTCCCCAGCCCTGAGCCCTAAGACCGAGACCCCCCACAGCCCCCCCCGCAAGCCCAAAACCCTACTAACGACCCCTCCCCAGCCCTGAACCCTAAGACCGAGACCCCCCCGCAGCCCCCAGGACCACAACCCTAACACCGACCCCTACCCAGCCCTGAGCCCTAAGACCGAGACCCCCCGCAGCCTCCCCCTAGCCACAAACCCTACAACCGACCCTACCCCAACCCTACGTCTAACTGCCCTGAGCCCTAAGGCCGACTACCGGGCCCACCCAGAGCCCTACACCCAACCCTACCCCAGCCCTAAGCCCTAGTACCGAGACCCACCATAGCCCCCCCCAGGCCCTAAACCCTATCACCGACCCCCTACCCAGCCCTGAGCCCTAAGACCAACACCCCCCGCAGCCCCCCCAGGCCCCAAAACCCTAACACCGAACCCCTTCCCAGCCCTGAGCCCTAAGACCGAGACCCCCGCAGCCCCCCCAGGCCCCAAACTCTAACACCAACCCCTCCCCAGCCCTGAGCCCTAAGACCGAGACCCCCCACAGCCCCCCCCGCAAGCCCAAAACCCTACTAACGACCCCTCCCCAGCCCTGAACCCTAAGACCGAGACCCCCCCGCAGCCCCCAGGACCACAACCCTAACACCGACCCCTACCCAGCCCTGAGCCCTAAGACCGAGACCCCCCGCAGCCTCCCCCTAGCCACAAACCCTACAACCGACCCTACCCCAATCCTACGTCTAACTGCCCTGAGCCCTAAGGCCGACTACCGGGCCCACCCACCCAACACCCAGAGCCCTACACCCAACCCTACCCCAGCCCTAAGCCCTAGTACCGAGACCCACCATAGCCCCCCCCAGGCCCTAAACCCTATCACCGACCCCCTACCCAGCCCTGAGCCCTAAGACCGACACCCCCCGCAGCCCCCCCAGGCCCCAAAACCCTAACACCGAACCCCTTTCCAGCCCTGAGCCCTAAGACCGAGACCCGCCATAGCCCCCCCCAGGCCCTAAACCCTATCACCGACCCCCTACCCAGCCCTGAGCCCTAAGACCGACACCCCCCGCAGCCCCCCCAGGCCCCAAAACCCTAACACCGAACCCCTTTCCAGCCCTGAGCCCTAAGACCGAGACCCGCCATAGCCCCCCCCAGGCCCTAAACCCTATCACCGACCCCCTACCCAGCCCTGAGCCCTAAGACCAACACCCCCCGCAGCCCCCCCAGGCCCCAAAACCCTAACACCGAACCCCTTCCCAGCCCTGAGCCCTAAGACCGAGACCCCCGCAGCCCCCCCAGGCCCCAAACTCTAACACCAACCCCTCCCCAGCCCTGAGCCCTAAGACCGAGACCCCCCACAGCCCCCCCCGCAAGCCCAAAACCCTACTAACGACCCCTCCCCAGCCCTGAACCCTAAGACCGAGACCCCCCCGCAGCCCCCAGGACCACAACCCTAACACCGACCCCTACCCAGCCCTGAGCCCTAAGACCGAGACCCCCCGCAGCCTCCCCCTAGCCACAAACCCTACAACCGACCCTACCCCAACCCTACGTCTAACTGCCCTGAGCCCTAAGGCCGACTACCGGGCCCACCCAGAGCCCTACACCCAACCCTACCCCAGCCCTAAGCCCTAGTACCGAGACCCACCATAGCCCCCCCCAGGCCCTAAACCCTATCACCGACCCCCTACCCAGCCCTGAGCCCTAAGACCAACACCCCCCGCAGCCCCCCCAGGCCCCAAAACCCTAACACCGAACCCCTTCCCAGCCCTGAGCCCTAAGACCGAGACCCCCGCAGCCCCCCCAGGCCCCAAACTCTAACACCAACCCCTCCCCAGCCCTGAGCCCTAAGACCGAGACCCCCCACAGCCCCCCCCGCAAGCCCAAAACCCTACTAACGACCCCTCCCCAGCCCTGAACCCTAAGACCGAGACCCCCCCGCAGCCCCCAGGACCACAACCCTAACACCGACCCCTACCCAGCCCTGAGCCCTAAGACCGAGACCCCCCGCAGCCTCCCCCTAGCCACAAACCCTACAACCGACCCTACCCCAACCCTACGTCTAACTGCCCTGAGCCCTAAGGCCGACTACCGGGCCCACCCAGAGCCCTACACCCAACCCTACCCCAGCCCTAAGCCCTAGTACCGAGACCCACCATAGCCCCCCCCAGGCCCTAAACCCTATCACCGACCCCCTACCCAGCCCTGAGCCCTAAGACCAACACCCCCCGCAGCCCCCCCAGGCCCCAAAACCCTAACACCGAACCCCTTCCCAGCCCTGAGCCCTAAGACCGAGACCCCCGCAGCCCCCCCAGGCCCCAAACTCTAACACCAACCCCTCCCCAGCCCTGAGCCCTAAGACCGAGACCCCCCACAGCCCCCCCCGCAAGCCCAAAACCCTACTAACGACCCCTCCCCAGCCCTGAACCCTAAGACCGAGACCCCCCCGCAGCCCCCAGGACCACAACCCTAACACCGACCCCTACCCAGCCCTGAGCCCTAAGACCGAGACCCCCCGCAGCCTCCCCCTAGCCACAAACCCTACAACCGACCCTACCCCAACCCTACGTCTAACTGCCCTGAGCCCTAAGGCCGACTACCGGGCCCACCCAGAGCCCTACACCCAACCCTACCCCAGCCCTAAGCCCTAGTACCGAGACCCACCATAGCCCCCCCCAGGCCCTAAACCCTATCACCGACCCCCTACCCAGCCCTGAGCCCTAAGACCAACACCCCCCGCAGCCCCCCCAGGCCCCAAAACCCTAACACCGAACCCCTTCCCAGCCCTGAGCCCTAAGACCGAGACCCCCGCAGCCCCCCCAGGCCCCAAACTCTAACACCAACCCCTCCCCAGCCCTGAGCCCTAAGACCGAGACCCCCCACAGCCCCCCCCGCAAGCCCAAAACCCTACTAACGACCCCTCCCCAGCCCTGAACCCTAAGACCGAGACCCCCCCGCAGCCCCCAGGACCACAACCCTAACACCGACCCCTACCCAGCCCTGAGCCCTAAGACCGAGACCCCCCGCAGCCTCCCCCTAGCCACAAACCCTACAACCGACCCTACCCCAACCCTACGTCTAACTGCCCTGAGCCCTAAGGCCGACTACCGGGCCCACCCAGAGCCCTACACCCAACCCTACCCCAGCCCTAAGCCCTAGTACCGAGACCCACCATAGCCCCCCCCAGGCCCTAAACCCTATCACCGACCCCCTACCCAGCCCTGAGCCCTAAGACCAACACCCCCCGCAGCCCCCCCAGGCCCCAAAACCCTAACACCGAACCCCTTCCCAGCCCTGAGCCCTAAGACCGAGACCCCCGCAGCCCCCCCAGGCCCCAAACTCTAACACCAACCCCTCCCCAGCCCTGAGCCCTAAGACCGAGACCCCCCACAGCCCCCCCCGCAAGCCCAAAACCCTACTAACGACCCCTCCCCAGCCCTGAACCCTAAGACCGAGACCCCCCCGCAGCCCCCAGGACCACAACCCTAACACCGACCCCTACCCAGCCCTGAGCCCTAAGACCGAGACCCCCCGCAGCCTCCCCCTAGCCACAAACCCTACAACCGACCCTACCCCAACCCTACGTCTAACTGCCCTGAGCCCTAAGGCCGACTACCGGGCCCACCCACCCAACACCCAGAGCCCTACACCCAACCCTACCCCAGCCCTAAGCCCTAGTACCGAGACCCACCATAGCCCCCCCCAGGCCCTAAACCCTATCACCGACCCCCTACCCAGCCCTGAGCCCTAAGACCAACACCCCCCGCAGCCCCCCCAGGCCCCAAAACCCTAACACCGAACCCCTTTCCAGCCCTGAGCCCTAAGACCGAGACCCGCCATAGCCCCCCCCAGGCCCTAAACCCTATCACCGACCCCCTACCCAGCCCTGAGCCCTAAGACCAACACCCCCCGCAGCCCCCCCAGGCCCCAAAACCCTAACACCGAACCCCTTCCCAGCCCTGAGCCCTAAGACCGAGACCCCCGCAGCCCCCCCAGGCCCCAAACTCTAACACCAACCCCTCCCCAGCCCTGAGCCCTAAGACCGAGACCCCCCACAGCCCCCCCCGCAAGCCCAAAACCCTACTAACGACCCCTCCCCAGCCCTGAACCCTAAGACCGAGACCCCCCCGCAGCCCCCAGGACCACAACCCTAACACCGACCCCTACCCAGCCCTGAGCCCTAAGACCGAGACCCCCCGCAGCCTCCCCCTAGCCACAAACCCTACAACCGACCCTACCCCAACCCTACGTCTAACTGCCCTGAGCCCTAAGGCCGACTACCGGGCCCACCCAGAGCCCTACACCCAACCCTACCCCAGCCCTAAGCCCTAGTACCGAGACCCACCATAGCCCCCCCCAGGCCCTAAACCCTATCACCGACCCCCTACCCAGCCCTGAGCCCTAAGACCAACACCCCCCGCAGCCCCCCCAGGCCCCAAAACCCTAACACCGAACCCCTTCCCAGCCCTGAGCCCTAAGACCGAGACCCCCGCAGCCCCCCCAGGCCCCAAACTCTAACACCAACCCCTCCCCAGCCCTGAGCCCTAAGACCGAGACCCCCCACAGCCCCCCCCGCAAGCCCAAAACCCTACTAACGACCCCTCCCCAGCCCTGAACCCTAAGACCGAGACCCCCCCGCAGCCCCCAGGACCACAACCCTAACACCGACCCCTACCCAGCCCTGAGCCCTAAGACCGAGACCCCCCGCAGCCTCCCCCTAGCCACAAACCCTACAACCGACCCTACCCCAATCCTACGTCTAACTGCCCTGAGCCCTAAGGCCGACTACCGGGCCCACCCACCCAACACCCAGAGCCCTACACCCAACCCTACCCCAGCCCTAAGCCCTAGTACCGAGACCCACCATAGCCCCCCCCAGGCCCTAAACCCTATCACCGACCCCCTACCCAGCCCTGAGCCCTAAGACCGACACCCCCCGCAGCCCCCCCAGGCCCCAAAACCCTAACACCGAACCCCTTTCCAGCCCTGAGCCCTAAGACCGAGACCCGCCATAGCCCCCCCCAGGCCCTAAACCCTATCACCGACCCCCTACCCAGCCCTGAGCCCTAAGACCGACACCCCCCGCAGCCCCCCCAGGCCCCAAAACCCTAACACCGAACCCCTTTCCAGCCCTGAGCCCTAAGACCGAGACCCGCCATAGCCCCCCCCAGGCCCTAAACCCTATCACCGACCCCCTACCCAGCCCTGAGCCCTAAGACCAACACCCCCCGCAGCCCCCCCAGGCCCCAAAACCCTAACACCGAACCCCTTCCCAGCCCTGAGCCCTAAGACCGAGACCCCCGCAGCCCCCCCAGGCCCCAAACTCTAACACCAACCCCTCCCCAGCCCTGAGCCCTAAGACCGAGACCCCCCACAGCCCCCCCCGCAAGCCCAAAACCCTACTAACGACCCCTCCCCAGCCCTGAACCCTAAGACCGAGACCCCCCCGCAGCCCCCAGGACCACAACCCTAACACCGACCCCTACCCAGCCCTGAGCCCTAAGACCGAGACCCCCCGCAGCCTCCCCCTAGCCACAAACCCTACAACCGACCCTACCCCAACCCTACGTCTAACTGCCCTGAGCCCTAAGGCCGACTACCGGGCCCACCCAGAGCCCTACACCCAACCCTACCCCAGCCCTAAGCCCTAGTACCGAGACCCACCATAGCCCCCCCCAGGCCCTAAACCCTATCACCGACCCCCTACCCAGCCCTGAGCCCTAAGACCAACACCCCCCGCAGCCCCCCCAGGCCCCAAAACCCTAACACCGAACCCCTTCCCAGCCCTGAGCCCTAAGACCGAGACCCCCGCAGCCCCCCCAGGCCCCAAACTCTAACACCAACCCCTCCCCAGCCCTGAGCCCTAAGACCGAGACCCCCCACAGCCCCCCCCGCAAGCCCAAAACCCTACTAACGACCCCTCCCCAGCCCTGAACCCTAAGACCGAGACCCCCCCGCAGCCCCCAGGACCACAACCCTAACACCGACCCCTACCCAGCCCTGAGCCCTAAGACCGAGACCCCCCGCAGCCTCCCCCTAGCCACAAACCCTACAACCGACCCTACCCCAACCCTACGTCTAACTGCCCTGAGCCCTAAGGCCGACTACCGGGCCCACCCAGAGCCCTACACCCAACCCTACCCCAGCCCTAAGCCCTAGTACCGAGACCCACCATAGCCCCCCCCAGGCCCTAAACCCTATCACCGACCCCCTACCCAGCCCTGAGCCCTAAGACCAACACCCCCCGCAGCCCCCCCAGGCCCCAAAACCCTAACACCGAACCCCTTCCCAGCCCTGAGCCCTAAGACCGAGACCCCCGCAGCCCCCCCAGGCCCCAAACTCTAACACCAACCCCTCCCCAGCCCTGAGCCCTAAGACCGAGACCCCCCACAGCCCCCCCCGCAAGCCCAAAACCCTACTAACGACCCCTCCCCAGCCCTGAACCCTAAGACCGAGACCCCCCCGCAGCCCCCAGGACCACAACCCTAACACCGACCCCTACCCAGCCCTGAGCCCTAAGACCGAGACCCCCCGCAGCCTCCCCCTAGCCACAAACCCTACAACCGACCCTACCCCAACCCTACGTCTAACTGCCCTGAGCCCTAAGGCCGACTACCGGGCCCACCCAGAGCCCTACACCCAACCCTACCCCAGCCCTAAGCCCTAGTACCGAGACCCACCATAGCCCCCCCCAGGCCCTAAACCCTATCACCGACCCCCTACCCAGCCCTGAGCCCTAAGACCAACACCCCCCGCAGCCCCCCCAGGCCCCAAAACCCTAACACCGAACCCCTTCCCAGCCCTGAGCCCTAAGACCGAGACCCCCGCAGCCCCCCCAGGCCCCAAACTCTAACACCAACCCCTCCCCAGCCCTGAGCCCTAAGACCGAGACCCCCCACAGCCCCCCCCGCAAGCCCAAAACCCTACTAACGACCCCTCCCCAGCCCTGAACCCTAAGACCGAGACCCCCCCGCAGCCCCCAGGACCACAACCCTAACACCGACCCCTACCCAGCCCTGAGCCCTAAGACCGAGACCCCCCGCAGCCTCCCCCTAGCCACAAACCCTACAACCGACCCTACCCCAACCCTACGTCTAACTGCCCTGAGCCCTAAGGCCGACTACCGGGCCCACCCAGAGCCCTACACCCAACCCTACCCCAGCCCTAAGCCCTAGTACCGAGACCCACCATAGCCCCCCCCAGGCCCTAAACCCTATCACCGACCCCCTACCCAGCCCTGAGCCCTAAGACCAACACCCCCCGCAGCCCCCCCAGGCCCCAAAACCCTAACACCGAACCCCTTCCCAGCCCTGAGCCCTAAGACCGAGACCCCCGCAGCCCCCCCAGGCCCCAAACTCTAACACCAACCCCTCCCCAGCCCTGAGCCCTAAGACCGAGACCCCCCACAGCCCCCCCCGCAAGCCCAAAACCCTACTAACGACCCCTCCCCAGCCCTGAACCCTAAGACCGAGACCCCCCCGCAGCCCCCAGGACCACAACCCTAACACCGACCCCTACCCAGCCCTGAGCCCTAAGACCGAGACCCCCCGCAGCCTCCCCCTAGCCACAAACCCTACAACCGACCCTACCCCAACCCTACGTCTAACTGCCCTGAGCCCTAAGGCCGACTACCGGGCCCACCCACCCAACACCCAGAGCCCTACACCCAACCCTACCCCAGCCCTAAGCCCTAGTACCGAGACCCACCATAGCCCCCCCCAGGCCCTAAACCCTATCACCGACCCCCTACCCAGCCCTGAGCCCTAAGACCAACACCCCCCGCAGCCCCCCCAGGCCCCAAAACCCTAACACCGAACCCCTTTCCAGCCCTGAGCCCTAAGACCGAGACCCGCCATAGCCCCCCCCAGGCCCTAAACCCTATCACCGACCCCCTACCCAGCCCTGAGCCCTAAGACCAACACCCCCCGCAGCCCCCCCAGGCCCCAAAACCCTAACACCGAACCCCTTCCCAGCCCTGAGCCCTAAGACCGAGACCCCCGCAGCCCCCCCAGGCCCCAAACTCTAACACCAACCCCTCCCCAGCCCTGAGCCCTAAGACCGAGACCCCCCACAGCCCCCCCCGCAAGCCCAAAACCCTACTAACGACCCCTCCCCAGCCCTGAACCCTAAGACCGAGACCCCCCCGCAGCCCCCAGGACCACAACCCTAACACCGACCCCTACCCAGCCCTGAGCCCTAAGACCGAGACCCCCCGCAGCCTCCCCCTAGCCACAAACCCTACAACCGACCCTACCCCAACCCTACGTCTAACTGCCCTGAGCCCTAAGGCCGACTACCGGGCCCACCCAGAGCCCTACACCCAACCCTACCCCAGCCCTAAGCCCTAGTACCGAGACCCACCATAGCCCCCCCCAGGCCCTAAACCCTATCACCGACCCCCTACCCAGCCCTGAGCCCTAAGACCAACACCCCCCGCAGCCCCCCCAGGCCCCAAAACCCTAACACCGAACCCCTTCCCAGCCCTGAGCCCTAAGACCGAGACCCCCGCAGCCCCCCCAGGCCCCAAACTCTAACACCAACCCCTCCCCAGCCCTGAGCCCTAAGACCGAGACCCCCCACAGCCCCCCCCGCAAGCCCAAAACCCTACTAACGACCCCTCCCCAGCCCTGAACCCTAAGACCGAGACCCCCCCGCAGCCCCCAGGACCACAACCCTAACACCGACCCCTACCCAGCCCTGAGCCCTAAGACCGAGACCCCCCGCAGCCTCCCCCTAGCCACAAACCCTACAACCGACCCTACCCCAATCCTACGTCTAACTGCCCTGAGCCCTAAGGCCGACTACCGGGCCCACCCACCCAACACCCAGAGCCCTACACCCAACCCTACCCCAGCCCTAAGCCCTAGTACCGAGACCCACCATAGCCCCCCCCAGGCCCTAAACCCTATCACCGACCCCCTACCCAGCCCTGAGCCCTAAGACCGACACCCCCCGCAGCCCCCCCAGGCCCCAAAACCCTAACACCGAACCCCTTTCCAGCCCTGAGCCCTAAGACCGAGACCCGCCATAGCCCCCCCCAGGCCCTAAACCCTATCACCGACCCCCTACCCAGCCCTGAGCCCTAAGACCGACACCCCCCGCAGCCCCCCCAGGCCCCAAAACCCTAACACCGAACCCCTTTCCAGCCCTGAGCCCTAAGACCGAGACCCGCCATAGCCCCCCCCAGGCCCTAAACCCTATCACCGACCCCCTACCCAGCCCTGAGCCCTAAGACCAACACCCCCCGCAGCCCCCCCAGGCCCCAAAACCCTAACACCGAACCCCTTCCCAGCCCTGAGCCCTAAGACCGAGACCCCCGCAGCCCCCCCAGGCCCCAAACTCTAACACCAACCCCTCCCCAGCCCTGAGCCCTAAGACCGAGACCCCCCACAGCCCCCCCCGCAAGCCCAAAACCCTACTAACGACCCCTCCCCAGCCCTGAACCCTAAGACCGAGACCCCCCCGCAGCCCCCAGGACCACAACCCTAACACCGACCCCTACCCAGCCCTGAGCCCTAAGACCGAGACCCCCCGCAGCCTCCCCCTAGCCACAAACCCTACAACCGACCCTACCCCAACCCTACGTCTAACTGCCCTGAGCCCTAAGGCCGACTACCGGGCCCACCCAGAGCCCTACACCCAACCCTACCCCAGCCCTAAGCCCTAGTACCGAGACCCACCATAGCCCCCCCCAGGCCCTAAACCCTATCACCGACCCCCTACCCAGCCCTGAGCCCTAAGACCAACACCCCCCGCAGCCCCCCCAGGCCCCAAAACCCTAACACCGAACCCCTTCCCAGCCCTGAGCCCTAAGACCGAGACCCCCGCAGCCCCCCCAGGCCCCAAACTCTAACACCAACCCCTCCCCAGCCCTGAGCCCTAAGACCGAGACCCCCCACAGCCCCCCCCGCAAGCCCAAAACCCTACTAACGACCCCTCCCCAGCCCTGAACCCTAAGACCGAGACCCCCCCGCAGCCCCCAGGACCACAACCCTAACACCGACCCCTACCCAGCCCTGAGCCCTAAGACCGAGACCCCCCGCAGCCTCCCCCTAGCCACAAACCCTACAACCGACCCTACCCCAACCCTACGTCTAACTGCCCTGAGCCCTAAGGCCGACTACCGGGCCCACCCAGAGCCCTACACCCAACCCTACCCCAGCCCTAAGCCCTAGTACCGAGACCCACCATAGCCCCCCCCAGGCCCTAAACCCTATCACCGACCCCCTACCCAGCCCTGAGCCCTAAGACCAACACCCCCCGCAGCCCCCCCAGGCCCCAAAACCCTAACACCGAACCCCTTCCCAGCCCTGAGCCCTAAGACCGAGACCCCCGCAGCCCCCCCAGGCCCCAAACTCTAACACCAACCCCTCCCCAGCCCTGAGCCCTAAGACCGAGACCCCCCACAGCCCCCCCCGCAAGCCCAAAACCCTACTAACGACCCCTCCCCAGCCCTGAACCCTAAGACCGAGACCCCCCCGCAGCCCCCAGGACCACAACCCTAACACCGACCCCTACCCAGCCCTGAGCCCTAAGACCGAGACCCCCCGCAGCCTCCCCCTAGCCACAAACCCTACAACCGACCCTACCCCAACCCTACGTCTAACTGCCCTGAGCCCTAAGGCCGACTACCGGGCCCACCCAGAGCCCTACACCCAACCCTACCCCAGCCCTAAGCCCTAGTACCGAGACCCACCATAGCCCCCCCCAGGCCCTAAACCCTATCACCGACCCCCTACCCAGCCCTGAGCCCTAAGACCAACACCCCCCGCAGCCCCCCCAGGCCCCAAAACCCTAACACCGAACCCCTTCCCAGCCCTGAGCCCTAAGACCGAGACCCCCGCAGCCCCCCCAGGCCCCAAACTCTAACACCAACCCCTCCCCAGCCCTGAGCCCTAAGACCGAGACCCCCCACAGCCCCCCCCGCAAGCCCAAAACCCTACTAACGACCCCTCCCCAGCCCTGAACCCTAAGACCGAGACCCCCCCGCAGCCCCCAGGACCACAACCCTAACACCGACCCCTACCCAGCCCTGAGCCCTAAGACCGAGACCCCCCGCAGCCTCCCCCTAGCCACAAACCCTACAACCGACCCTACCCCAACCCTACGTCTAACTGCCCTGAGCCCTAAGGCCGACTACCGGGCCCACCCACCCAACACCCAGAGCCCTACACCCAACCCTACCCCAGCCCTAAGCCCTAGTACCGAGACCCACCATAGCCCCCCCCAGGCCCTAAACCCTATCACCGACCCCCTACCCAGCCCTGAGCCCTAAGACCAACACCCCCCGCAGCCCCCCCAGGCCCCAAAACCCTAACACCGAACCCCTTTCCAGCCCTGAGCCCTAAGACCGAGACCCGCCATAGCCCCCCCCAGGCCCTAAACCCTATCACCGACCCCCTACCCAGCCCTGAGCCCTAAGACCAACACCCCCCGCAGCCCCCCCAGGCCCCAAAACCCTAACACCGAACCCCTTCCCAGCCCTGAGCCCTAAGACCGAGACCCCCGCAGCCCCCCCAGGCCCCAAACTCTAACACCAACCCCTCCCCAGCCCTGAGCCCTAAGACCGAGACCCCCCACAGCCCCCCCCGCAAGCCCAAAACCCTACTAACGACCCCTCCCCAGCCCTGAACCCTAAGACCGAGACCCCCCCGCAGCCCCCAGGACCACAACCCTAACACCGACCCCTACCCAGCCCTGAGCCCTAAGACCGAGACCCCCCGCAGCCTCCCCCTAGCCACAAACCCTACAACCGACCCTACCCCAACCCTACGTCTAACTGCCCTGAGCCCTAAGGCCGACTACCGGGCCCACCCAGAGCCCTACACCCAACCCTACCCCAGCCCTAAGCCCTAGTACCGAGACCCACCATAGCCCCCCCCAGGCCCTAAACCCTATCACCGACCCCCTACCCAGCCCTGAGCCCTAAGACCAACACCCCCCGCAGCCCCCCCAGGCCCCAAAACCCTAACACCGAACCCCTTCCCAGCCCTGAGCCCTAAGACCGAGACCCCCGCAGCCCCCCCAGGCCCCAAACTCTAACACCAACCCCTCCCCAGCCCTGAGCCCTAAGACCGAGACCCCCCACAGCCCCCCCCGCAAGCCCAAAACCCTACTAACGACCCCTCCCCAGCCCTGAACCCTAAGACCGAGACCCCCCCGCAGCCCCCAGGACCACAACCCTAACACCGACCCCTACCCAGCCCTGAGCCCTAAGACCGAGACCCCCCGCAGCCTCCCCCTAGCCACAAACCCTACAACCGACCCTACCCCAACCCTACGTCTAACTGCCCTGAGCCCTAAGGCCGACTACCGGGCCCACCCAGAGCCCTACACCCAACCCTACCCCAGCCCTAAGCCCTAGTACCGAGACCCACCATAGCCCCCCCCAGGCCCTAAACCCTAACACCGACCCCTACCCAGCCCTGAGCCCTAAGACCGACACCCCCCACAGCCCCCACCCCCAAGCCCAACACCCTACTAACGACCCCTCCCTAGCCCTGAACCCTAAGACCGAGACCCCCCCGCAGCCCCCAGGACCACAACCCTAACACCGACCCCTACCCAGCCCTGAGCCCTAAGACCGAGACCCCCCGCAGCCTCCCCCTAGCCACAAACCCTACAACCGACCCTACCCCAATCCTACGTCTAACTGCCCTGAGCCCTAAGGCCGACTACCGGGCCCACCCACCCAACACCCAGAGCCCTACACCCAACCCTACCCCAGCCCTAAGCCCTAGTACCGAGACCCACCATAGCCCCCCCCAGGCCCTAAACCCTATCACCGACCCCCTACCCAGCCCTGAGCCCTAAGACCAACACCCCCCGCAGCCCCCCCAGGCCCCAAAACCCTAACACCGAACCCCTTCCCAGCCCTGAGCCCTAAGACCGAGACCCCCGCAGCCCCCCCAGGCCCCAAACTCTAACACCAACCCCTCCCCAGCCCTGAGCCCTAAGACCGAGACCCCCCACAGCCCCCCCCGCAAGCCCAAAACCCTACTAACGACCCCTCCCCAGCCCTGAACCCTAAGACCGAGACCCCCCCGCAGCCCCCAGGACCACAACCCTAACACCGACCCCTACCCAGCCCTGAGCCCTAAGACCGAGACCCCCCGCAGCCTCCCCCTAGCCACAAACCCTACAACCGACCCTACCCCAATCCTACGTCTAACTGCCCTGAGCCCTAAGGCCGACTACCGGGCCCACCCACCCAACACCCAGAGCCCTACACCCAACCCTACCCCAGCCCTAAGCCCTAGTACCGAGACCCACCATAGCCCCCCCCAGGCCCTAAACCCTATCACCGACCCCCTACCCAGCCCTGAGCCCTAAGACCAACACCCCCCGCAGCCCCCCCAGGCCCCAAAACCCTAACACCGAACCCCTTCCCAGCCCTGAGCCCTAAGACCGAGACCCCCGCAGCCCCCCCAGGCCCCAAACTCTAACACCAACCCCTCCCCAGCCCTGAGCCCTAAGACCGAGACCCCCCACAGCCCCCCCCGCAAGCCCAAAACCCTACTAACGACCCCTCCCCAGCCCTGAACCCTAAGACCGAGACCCCCCCGCAGCCCCCAGGACCACAACCCTAACACCGACCCCTACCCAGCCCTGAGCCCTAAGACCGAGACCCCCCGCAGCCTCCCCCTAGCCACAAACCCTACAACCGACCCTACCCCAACCCTACGTCTAACTGCCCTGAGCCCTAAGGCCGACTACCGGGCCCACCCAGAGCCCTACACCCAACCCTACCCCAGCCCTAAGCCCTAGTACCGAGACCCACCATAGCCCCCCCCAGGCCCTAAACCCTATCACCGACCCCCTACCCAGCCCTGAGCCCTAAGACCAACACCCCCCGCAGCCCCCCCAGGCCCCAAAACCCTAACACCGAACCCCTTCCCAGCCCTGAGCCCTAAGACCGAGACCCCCGCAGCCCCCCAGGCCCCAAACTCTAACACCAACCCCTCCCCAGCCCTGAGCCCTAAGACCGAGACCCCCCACAGCCCCCCCCGCAAGCCCAAAACCCTACTAACGACCCCTCCCCAGCCCTGAACCCTAAGACCGAGACCCCCCCGCAGCCCCCAGGACCACAACCCTAACACCGACCCCTACCCAGCCCTGAGCCCTAAGACCGAGACCCCCCGCAGCCTCCCCCTAGCCACAAACCCTACAACCGACCCTACCCCAACCCTACGTCTAACTGCCCTGAGCCCTAAGGCCGACTACCGGGCCCACCCAGAGCCCTACACCCAACCCTACCCCAGCCCTAAGCCCTAGTACCGAGACCCACCATAGCCCCCCCCAGGCCCTAAACCCTATCACCGACCCCCTACCCAGCCCTGAGCCCTAAGACCAACACCCCCCGCAGCCCCCCCAGGCCCCAAAACCCTAACACCGAACCCCTTCCCAGCCCTGAGCCCTAAGACCGAGACCCCCGCAGCCCCCCCAGGCCCCAAACTCTAACACCAACCCCTCCCCAGCCCTGAGCCCTAAGACCGAGACCCCCCACAGCCCCCCCCGCAAGCCCAAAACCCTACTAACGACCCCTCCCCAGCCCTGAACCCTAAGACCGAGACCCCCCCGCAGCCCCCAGGACCACAACCCTAACACCGACCCCTACCCAGCCCTGAGCCCTAAGACCGAGACCCCCCGCAGCCTCCCCCTAGCCACAAACCCTACAACCGACCCTACCCCAACCCTACGTCTAACTGCCCTGAGCCCTAAGGCCGACTACCGGGCCCACCCAGAGCCCTACACCCAACCCTACCCCAGCCCTAAGCCCTAGTACCGAGACCCACCATAGCCCCCCCCAGGCCCTAAACCCTAACACCGACCCCTACCCAGCCCTGAGCCCTAAGACCGACACCCCCCACAGCCCCCACCCCCAAGCCCAACACCCTACTAACGACCCCTCCCTAGCCCTGAACCCTAAGACCGAGACCCCCCCGCAGCCCCCAGGACCACAACCCTAACACCGACCCCTACCCAGCCCTGAGCCCTAAGACCGAGACCCCCCGCAGCCTCCCCCTAGCCACAAACCCTACAACCGACCCTACCCCAATCCTACGTCTAACTGCCCTGAGCCCTAAGGCCGACTACCGGGCCCACCCACCCAACACCCAGAGCCCTACACCCAACCCTACCCCAGCCCTAAGCCCTAGTACCGAGACCCACCATAGCCCCCCCCAGGCCCTAAACCCTATCACCGACCCCCTACCCAGCCCTGAGCCCTAAGACCAACACCCCCCGCAGCCCCCCCAGGCCCCAAAACCCTAACACCGAACCCCTTCCCAGCCCTGAGCCCTAAGACCGAGACCCCCGCAGCCCCCCCAGGCCCCAAACTCTAACACCAACCCCTCCCCAGCCCTGAGCCCTAAGACCGAGACCCCCCACAGCCCCCCCCGCAAGCCCAAAACCCTACTAACGACCCCTCCCCAGCCCTGAACCCTAAGACCGAGACCCCCCCGCAGCCCCCAGGACCACAACCCTAACACCGACCCCTACCCAGCCCTGAGCCCTAAGACCGAGACCCCCCGCAGCCTCCCCCTAGCCACAAACCCTACAACCGACCCTACCCCAATCCTACGTCTAACTGCCCTGAGCCCTAAGGCCGACTACCGGGCCCACCCACCCAACACCCAGAGCCCTACACCCAACCCTACCCCAGCCCTAAGCCCTAGTACCGAGACCCACCATAGCCCCCCCCAGGCCCTAAACCCTATCACCGACCCCCTACCCAGCCCTGAGCCCTAAGACCAACACCCCCCGCAGCCCCCCCAGGCCCCAAAACCCTAACACCGAACCCCTTCCCAGCCCTGAGCCCTAAGACCGAGACCCCCGCAGCCCCCCCAGGCCCCAAACTCTAACACCAACCCCTCCCCAGCCCTGAGCCCTAAGACCGAGACCCCCCACAGCCCCCCCCGCAAGCCCAAAACCCTACTAACGACCCCTCCCCAGCCCTGAACCCTAAGACCGAGACCCCCCCGCAGCCCCCAGGACCACAACCCTAACACCGACCCCTACCCAGCCCTGAGCCCTAAGACCGAGACCCCCCGCAGCCTCCCCCTAGCCACAAACCCTACAACCGACCCTACCCCAACCCTACGTCTAACTGCCCTGAGCCCTAAGGCCGACTACCGGGCCCACCCAGAGCCCTACACCCAACCCTACCCCAGCCCTAAGCCCTAGTACCGAGACCCACCATAGCCCCCCCCAGGCCCTAAACCCTAACACCGACCCCTACCCAGCCCTGAGCCCTAAGACCGACACCCCCCACAGCCCCCACCCCCAAGCCCAACACCCTACTAACGACCCCTCCCTAGCCCTGAACCCTAAGACCGAGACCCCCCCGCAGCCCCCAGGACCACAACCCTAACACCGACCCCTACCCAGCCCTGAGCCCTAAGACCGAGACCCCCCGCAGCCTCCCCCTAGCCACAAACCCTACAACCGACCCTACCCCAATCCTACGTCTAACTGCCCTGAGCCCTAAGGCCGACTACCGGGCCCACCCACCCAACACCCAGAGCCCTACACCCAACCCTACCCCAGCCCTAAGCCCTAGTACCGAGACCCACCATAGCCCCCCCCAGGCCCTAAACCCTATCACCGACCCCCTACCCAGCCCTGAGCCCTAAGACCAACACCCCCCGCAGCCCCCCCAGGCCCCAAAACCCTAACACCGAACCCCTTCCCAGCCCTGAGCCCTAAGACCGAGACCCCCGCAGCCCCCCCAGGCCCCAAACTCTAACACCAACCCCTCCCCAGCCCTGAGCCCTAAGACCGAGACCCCCCACAGCCCCCCCCGCAAGCCCAAAACCCTACTAACGACCCCTCCCCAGCCCTGAACCCTAAGACCGAGACCCCCCCGCAGCCCCCAGGACCACAACCCTAACACCGACCCCTACCCAGCCCTGAGCCCTAAGACCGAGACCCCCCGCAGCCTCCCCCTAGCCACAAACCCTACAACCGACCCTACCCCAATCCTACGTCTAACTGCCCTGAGCCCTAAGGCCGACTACCGGGCCCACCCACCCAACACCCAGAGCCCTACACCCAACCCTACCCCAGCCCTAAGCCCTAGTACCGAGACCCACCATAGCCCCCCCCAGGCCCTAAACCCTATCACCGACCCCCTACCCAGCCCTGAGCCCTAAGACCAACACCCCCCGCAGCCCCCCCAGGCCCCAAAACCCTAACACCGAACCCCTTCCCAGCCCTGAGCCCTAAGACCGAGACCCCCGCAGCCCCCCCAGGCCCCAAACTCTAACACCAACCCCTCCCCAGCCCTGAGCCCTAAGACCGAGACCCCCCACAGCCCCCCCCGCAAGCCCAAAACCCTACTAACGACCCCTCCCCAGCCCTGAACCCTAAGACCGAGACCCCCCCGCAGCCCCCAGGACCACAACCCTAACACCGACCCCTACCCAGCCCTGAGCCCTAAGACCGAGACCCCCCGCAGCCTCCCCCTAGCCACAAACCCTACAACCGACCCTACCCCAACCCTACGTCTAACTGCCCTGAGCCCTAAGGCCGACTACCGGGCCCACCCACCCAACACCCAGAGCCCTACACCCAACCCTACCCCAGCCCTAAGCCCTAGTACCGAGACCCGCCATAGCCCCCCCCCTGGCCCTAAACCCTAACACTGACCCCTACCCAGCCCTGAGCCCTAAGACCGACACCCCCCGCAGCCCCCCCAGGCCCCAAAACCCTAACACCGAACCCCTTTCCAGCCCTGAGCCCTAAGACCGAGACCCGCCATAGCCCCCCCCAGGCCCTAAACCCTATCACCGACCCCCTACCCAGCCCTGAGCCCTAAGACCAACACCCCCCGCAGCCCCCCCAGGCCCCAAAACCCTAACACCGAACCCCTTCCCAGCCCTGAGCCCTAAGACCGAGACCCCCGCAGCCCCCCCAGGCCCCAAACTCTAACACCAACCCCTCCCCAGCCCTGAGCCCTAAGACCGAGACCCCCCACAGCCCCCCCCGCAAGCCCAAAACCCTACTAACGACCCCTCCCCAGCCCTGAACCCTAAGACCGAGACCCCCCCGCAGCCCCCAGGACCACAACCCTAACACCGACCCCTACCCAGCCCTGAGCCCTAAGACCGAGACCCCCCGCAGCCTCCCCCTAGCCACAAACCCTACAACCGACCCTACCCCAACCCTACGTCTAACTGCCCTGAGCCCTAAGGCCGACTACCGGGCCCACCCAGAGCCCTACACCCAACCCTACCCCAGCCCTAAGCCCTAGTACCGAGACCCGCCATAGCCCCCCCCCTGGCCCTAAACCCTAACACTGACCCCTACCCAGCCCTGAGCCCTAAGACCGACACCCCCCGCAGCCCCCCCAGGCCCCAAAACCCTAACACCGAACCCCTTTCCAGCCCTGAGCCCTAAGACCGAGACCCGCCATAGCCCCCCCCAGGCCCTAAACCCTATCACCGACCCCCTACCCAGCCCTGAGCCCTAAGACCAACACCCCCCGCAGCCCCCCCAGGCCCCAAAACCCTAACACCGAACCCCTTCCCAGCCCTGAGCCCTAAGACCAAGACCCCCGCAGCCCCCCCAGGCCCCAAACTCTAACACCAACCCCTCCCCAGCCCTGAGCCCTAAGACCGACACCCCCCACAGCCCCCACCCCCAAGCCCAACACCCTACTAACGACCCCTCCCTAGCCCTGAACCCTAAGACCGAGACCCCCCCGCAGCCCCCAGGACCACAACCCTAACACCGACCCCTACCCAGCCCTGAGCCCTAAGACCGAGACCCCCCGCAGCCTCCCCCTAGCCACAAACCCTACAACCGACCCTACCCCAACCCTACGTCTAACTGCCCTGAGCCCTAAGGCCGACTACCGGGCCCACCCAGAGCCCTACACCCAACCCTACCCCAGCCCTAAGCCCTAGTACCGAGACCCACCATAGCCCCCCCCAGGCCCTAAACCCTATCACCGACCCCCTACCCAGCCCTGAGCCCTAAGACCAACACCCCCCGCAGCCCCCCCAGGCCCCAAAACCCTAACACCGAACCCCTTCCCAGCCCTGAGCCCTAAGACCGAGACCCCCGCAGCCCCCCCAGGCCCCAAACTCTAACACCAACCCCTCCCCAGCCCTGAGCCCTAAGACCGAGACCCCCCACAGCCCCCCCCGCAAGCCCAAAACCCTACTAACGACCCCTCCCCAGCCCTGAACCCTAAGACCGAGACCCCCCCGCAGCCCCCAGGACCACAACCCTAACACCGACCCCTACCCAGCCCTGAGCCCTAAGACCGAGACCCCCCGCAGCCTCCCCCTAGCCACAAACCCTACAACCGACCCTACCCCAACCCTACGTCTAACTGCCCTGAGCCCTAAGGCCGACTACCGGGCCCACCCACCCAACACCCAGAGCCCTACACCCAACCCTACCCCAGCCCTAAGCCCTAGTACCGAGACCCGCCATAGCCCCCCCCCTGGCCCTAAACCCTAACACTGACCCCTACCCAGCCCTGAGCCCTAAGACCGACACCCCCCGCAGCCCCCCCAGGCCCCAAAACCCTAACACCGAACCCCTTTCCAGCCCTGAGCCCTAAGACCGAGACCCGCCATAGCCCCCCCCAGGCCCTAAACCCTATCACCGACCCCCTACCCAGCCCTGAGCCCTAAGACCAACACCCCCCGCAGCCCCCCCAGGCCCCAAAACCCTAACACCGAACCCCTTCCCAGCCCTGAGCCCTAAGACCGAGACCCCCGCAGCCCCCCCAGGCCCCAAACTCTAACACCAACCCCTCCCCAGCCCTGAGCCCTAAGACCGACACCCCCCACAGCCCCCACCCCCAAGCCCAACACCCTACTAACGACCCCTCCCTAGCCCTGAACCCTAAGACCGAGACCCCCCCGCAGCCCCCAGGACCACAACCCTAACACCGACCCCTACCCAGCCCTGAGCCCTAAGACCGAGACCCCCCGCAGCCTCCCCCTAGCCACAAACCCTACAACCGACCCTACCCCAACCCTACGTCTAACTGCCCTGAGCCCTAAGGCCGACTACCGGGCCCACCCACCCAACACCCAGAGCCCTACACCCAACCCTACCCCAGCCCTAAGCCCTAGTACCGAGACCCGCCATAGCCCCCCCCCTGGCCCTAAACCCTAACACTGACCCCTACCCAGCCCTGAGCCCTAAGACCGACACCCCCCGCAGCCCCCCCAGGCCCCAAAACCCTAACACCGAACCCCTTTCCAGCCCTGAGCCCTAAGACCGAGACCCGCCATAGCCCCCCCCAGGCCCTAAACCCTATCACCGACCCCCTACCCAGCCCTGAGCCCTAAGACCAACACCCCCCGCAGCCCCCCCAGGCCCCAAAACCCTAACACCGAACCCCTTCCCAGCCCTGAGCCCTAAGACCGAGACCCCCGCAGCCCCCCCAGGCCCCAAACTCTAACACCAACCCCTCCCCAGCCCTGAGCCCTAAGACCGAGACCCCCCACAGCCCCCCCCGCAAGCCCAAAACCCTACTAACGACCCCTCCCCAGCCCTGAACCCTAAGACCGAGACCCCCCCGCAGCCCCCAGGACCACAACCCTAACACCGACCCCTACCCAGCCCTGAGCCCTAAGACCGAGACCCCCCGCAGCCTCCCCCTAGCCACAAACCCTACAACCGACCCTACCCCAACCCTACGTCTAACTGCCCTGAGCCCTAAGGCCGACTACCGGGCCCACCCAGAGCCCTACACCCAACCCTACCCCAGCCCTAAGCCCTAGTACCGAGACCCACCATAGCCCCCCCCAGGCCCTAAACCCTAACACCGACCCCTACCCAGCCCTGAGCCCTAAGACCGACACCCCCCACAGCCCCCACCCCCAAGCCCAACACCCTACTAACGACCCCTCCCTAGCCCTGAACCCTAAGACCGAGACCCCCCCGCAGCCCCCAGGACCACAACCCTAACACCGACCCCTACCCAGCCCTGAGCCCTAAGACCGAGACCCCCCGCAGCCTCCCCCTAGCCACAAACCCTACAACCGACCCTACCCCAACCCTACGTCTAACTGCCCTGAGCCCTAAGGCCGACTACCGGGCCCACCCAGAGCCCTACACCCAACCCTACCCCAGCCCTAAGCCCTAGTACCGAGACCCACCATAGCCCCCCCCAGGCCCTAAACCCTAACACCGACCCCTACCCAGCCCTGAGCCCTAAGACCGACACCCCCCACAGCCCCCACCCCCAAGCCCAACACCCTACTAACGACCCCTCCCTAGCCCTGAACCCTAAGACCGAGACCCCCCCGCAGCCCCCAGGACCACAACCCTAACACCGACCCCTACCCAGCCCTGAGCCCTAAGACCGAGACCCCCCGCAGCCTCCCCCTAGCCACAAACCCTACAACCGACCCTACCCCAATCCTACGTCTAACTGCCCTGAGCCCTAAGGCCGACTACCGGGCCCACCCACCCAACACCCAGAGCCCTACACCCAACCCTACCCCAGCCCTAAGCCCTAGTACCGAGACCCACCATAGCCCCCCCCAGGCCCTAAACCCTATCACCGACCCCCTACCCAGCCCTGAGCCCTAAGACCAACACCCCCCGCAGCCCCCCCAGGCCCCAAAACCCTAACACCGAACCCCTTCCCAGCCCTGAGCCCTAAGACCGAGACCCCCGCAGCCCCCCCAGGCCCCAAACTCTAACACCAACCCCTCCCCAGCCCTGAGCCCTAAGACCGAGACCCCCCACAGCCCCCCCCGCAAGCCCAAAACCCTACTAACGACCCCTCCCCAGCCCTGAACCCTAAGACCGAGACCCCCCCGCAGCCCCCAGGACCACAACCCTAACACCGACCCCTACCCAGCCCTGAGCCCTAAGACCGAGACCCCCCGCAGCCTCCCCCTAGCCACAAACCCTACAACCGACCCTACCCCAACCCTACGTCTAACTGCCCTGAGCCCTAAGGCCGACTACCGGGCCCACCCACCCAACACCCAGAGCCCTACACCCAACCCTACCCCAGCCCTAAGCCCTAGTACCGAGACCCGCCATAGCCCCCCCCCTGGCCCTAAACCCTAACACTGACCCCTACCCAGCCCTGAGCCCTAAGACCGACACCCCCCGCAGCCCCCCCAGGCCCCAAAACCCTAACACCGAACCCCTTTCCAGCCCTGAGCCCTAAGACCGAGACCCGCCATAGCCCCCCCCAGGCCCTAAACCCTATCACCGACCCCCTACCCAGCCCTGAGCCCTAAGACCAACACCCCCCGCAGCCCCCCCAGGCCCCAAAACCCTAACACCGAACCCCTTCCCAGCCCTGAGCCCTAAGACCGAGACCCCCGCAGCCCCCCAGGCCCCAAACTCTAACACCAACCCCTCCCCAGCCCTGAGCCCTAAGACCGAGACCCCCCACAGCCCCCCCCGCAAGCCCAAAACCCTACTAACGACCCCTCCCCAGCCCTGAACCCTAAGACCGAGACCCCCCCGCAGCCCCCAGGACCACAACCCTAACACCGACCCCTACCCAGCCCTGAGCCCTAAGACCGAGACCCCCCGCAGCCTCCCCCTAGCCACAAACCCTACAACCGACCCTACCCCAACCCTACGTCTAACTGCCCTGAGCCCTAAGGCCGACTACCGGGCCCACCCAGAGCCCTACACCCAACCCTACCCCAGCCCTAAGCCCTAGTACCGAGACCCGCCATAGCCCCCCCCCTGGCCCTAAACCCTAACACTGACCCCTACCCAGCCCTGAGCCCTAAGACCGACACCCCCCGCAGCCCCCCCAGGCCCCAAAACCCTAACACCGAACCCCTTTCCAGCCCTGAGCCCTAAGACCGAGACCCGCCATAGCCCCCCCCAGGCCCTAAACCCTATCACCGACCCCCTACCCAGCCCTGAGCCCTAAGACCAACACCCCCCGCAGCCCCCCCAGGCCCCAAAACCCTAACACCGAACCCCTTCCCAGCCCTGAGCCCTAAGACCAAGACCCCCGCAGCCCCCCCAGGCCCCAAACTCTAACACCAACCCCTCCCCAGCCCTGAGCCCTAAGACCGACACCCCCCACAGCCCCCACCCCCAAGCCCAACACCCTACTAACGACCCCTCCCTAGCCCTGAACCCTAAGACCGAGACCCCCCCGCAGCCCCCAGGACCACAACCCTAACACCGACCCCTACCCAGCCCTGAGCCCTAAGACCGAGACCCCCCGCAGCCTCCCCCTAGCCACAAACCCTACAACCGACCCTACCCCAACCCTACGTCTAACTGCCCTGAGCCCTAAGGCCGACTACCGGGCCCACCCAGAGCCCTACACCCAACCCTACCCCAGCCCTAAGCCCTAGTACCGAGACCCACCATAGCCCCCCCCAGGCCCTAAACCCTATCACCGACCCCCTACCCAGCCCTGAGCCCTAAGACCAACACCCCCCGCAGCCCCCCCAGGCCCCAAAACCCTAACACCGAACCCCTTCCCAGCCCTGAGCCCTAAGACCGAGACCCCCGCAGCCCCCCCAGGCCCCAAACTCTAACACCAACCCCTCCCCAGCCCTGAGCCCTAAGACCGAGACCCCCCACAGCCCCCCCCGCAAGCCCAAAACCCTACTAACGACCCCTCCCCAGCCCTGAACCCTAAGACCGAGACCCCCCCGCAGCCCCCAGGACCACAACCCTAACACCGACCCCTACCCAGCCCTGAGCCCTAAGACCGAGACCCCCCGCAGCCTCCCCCTAGCCACAAACCCTACAACCGACCCTACCCCAACCCTACGTCTAACTGCCCTGAGCCCTAAGGCCGACTACCGGGCCCACCCACCCAACACCCAGAGCCCTACACCCAACCCTACCCCAGCCCTAAGCCCTAGTACCGAGACCCGCCATAGCCCCCCCCCTGGCCCTAAACCCTAACACTGACCCCTACCCAGCCCTGAGCCCTAAGACCGACACCCCCCGCAGCCCCCCCAGGCCCCAAAACCCTAACACCGAACCCCTTTCCAGCCCTGAGCCCTAAGACCGAGACCCGCCATAGCCCCCCCAGGCCCTAAACCCTATCACCGACCCCCTACCCAGCCCTGAGCCCTAAGACCAACACCCCCCGCAGCCCCCCCAGGCCCCAAAACCCTAACACCGAACCCCTTCCCAGCCCTGAGCCCTAAGACCGAGACCCCCGCAGCCCCCCCAGGCCCCAAACTCTAACACCAACCCCTCCCCAGCCCTGAGCCCTAAGACCGACACCCCCCACAGCCCCCACCCCCAAGCCCAACACCCTACTAACGACCCCTCCCTAGCCCTGAACCCTAAGACCGAGACCCCCCCGCAGCCCCCAGGACCACAACCCTAACACCGACCCCTACCCAGCCCTGAGCCCTAAGACCGAGACCCCCCGCAGCCTCCCCCTAGCCACAAACCCTACAACCGACCCTACCCCAACCCTACGTCTAACTGCCCTGAGCCCTAAGGCCGACTACCGGGCCCACCCACCCAACACCCAGAGCCCTACACCCAACCCTACCCCAGCCCTAAGCCCTAGTACCGAGACCCGCCATAGCCCCCCCCCTGGCCCTAAACCCTAACACTGACCCCTACCCAGCCCTGAGCCCTAAGACCGACACCCCCCGCAGCCCCCCCAGGCCCCAAAACCCTAACACCGAACCCCTTTCCAGCCCTGAGCCCTAAGACCGAGACCCGCCATAGCCCCCCCCAGGCCCTAAACCCTATCACCGACCCCCTACCCAGCCCTGAGCCCTAAGACCAACACCCCCCGCAGCCCCCCCAGGCCCCAAAACCCTAACACCGAACCCCTTCCCAGCCCTGAGCCCTAAGACCGAGACCCCCGCAGCCCCCCCAGGCCCCAAACTCTAACACCAACCCCTCCCCAGCCCTGAGCCCTAAGACCGAGACCCCCCACAGCCCCCCCCGCAAGCCCAAAACCCTACTAACGACCCCTCCCCAGCCCTGAACCCTAAGACCGAGACCCCCCCGCAGCCCCCAGGACCACAACCCTAACACCGACCCCTACCCAGCCCTGAGCCCTAAGACCGAGACCCCCCGCAGCCTCCCCCTAGCCACAAACCCTACAACCGACCCTACCCCAACCCTACGTCTAACTGCCCTGAGCCCTAAGGCCGACTACCGGGCCCACCCACCCAACACCCAGAGCCCTACACCCAACCCTACCCCAGCCCTAAGCCCTAGTACCGAGACCCGCCATAGCCCCCCCCCTGGCCCTAAACCCTAACACTGACCCCTACCCAGCCCTGAGCCCTAAGACCGACACCCCCCGCAGCCCCCCCAGGCCCCAAAACCCTAACACCGAACCCCTTTCCAGCCCTGAGCCCTAAGACCGAGACCCGCCATAGCCCCCCCCAGGCCCTAAACCCTATCACCGACCCCCTACCCAGCCCTGAGCCCTAAGACCAACACCCCCCGCAGCCCCCCCAGGCCCCAAAACCCTAACACCGAACCCCTTCCCAGCCCTGAGCCCTAAGACCGAGACCCCCGCAGCCCCCCCAGGCCCCAAACTCTAACACCAACCCCTCCCCAGCCCTGAGCCCTAAGACCGAGACCCCCCACAGCCCCCCCCGCAAGCCCAAAACCCTACTAACGACCCCTCCCCAGCCCTGAACCCTAAGACCGAGACCCCCCCGCAGCCCCCAGGACCACAACCCTAACACCGACCCCTACCCAGCCCTGAGCCCTAAGACCGAGACCCCCCGCAGCCTCCCCCTAGCCACAAACCCTACAACCGACCCTACCCCAACCCTACGTCTAACTGCCCTGAGCCCTAAGGCCGACTACCGGGCCCACCCAGAGCCCTACACCCAACCCTACCCCAGCCCTAAGCCCTAGTACCGAGACCCGCCATAGCCCCCCCCCTGGCCCTAAACCCTAACACTGACCCCTACCCAGCCCTGAGCCCTAAGACCGACACCCCCCGCAGCCCCCCCAGGCCCCAAAACCCTAACACCGAACCCCTTTCCAGCCCTGAGCCCTAAGACCGAGACCCGCCATAGCCCCCCCCAGGCCCTAAACCCTATCACCGACCCCCTACCCAGCCCTGAGCCCTAAGACCAACACCCCCCGCAGCCCCCCCAGGCCCCAAAACCCTAACACCGAACCCCTTCCCAGCCCTGAGCCCTAAGACCAAGACCCCCGCAGCCCCCCCAGGCCCCAAACTCTAACACCAACCCCTCCCCAGCCCTGAGCCCTAAGACCGACACCCCCCACAGCCCCCACCCCCAAGCCCAACACCCTACTAACGACCCCTCCCTAGCCCTGAACCCTAAGACCGAGACCCCCCCGCAGCCCCCAGGACCACAACCCTAACACCGACCCCTACCCAGCCCTGAGCCCTAAGACCGAGACCCCCCGCAGCCTCCCCCTAGCCACAAACCCTACAACCGACCCTACCCCAACCCTACGTCTAACTGCCCTGAGCCCTAAGGCCGACTACCGGGCCCACCCAGAGCCCTACACCCAACCCTACCCCAGCCCTAAGCCCTAGTACCGAGACCCACCATAGCCCCCCCCAGGCCCTAAACCCTATCACCGACCCCCTACCCAGCCCTGAGCCCTAAGACCAACACCCCCCGCAGCCCCCCCAGGCCCCAAAACCCTAACACCGAACCCCTTCCCAGCCCTGAGCCCTAAGACCGAGACCCCCGCAGCCCCCCCAGGCCCCAAACTCTAACACCAACCCCTCCCCAGCCCTGAGCCCTAAGACCGAGACCCCCCACAGCCCCCCCCGCAAGCCCAAAACCCTACTAACGACCCCTCCCCAGCCCTGAACCCTAAGACCGAGACCCCCCCGCAGCCCCCAGGACCACAACCCTAACACCGACCCCTACCCAGCCCTGAGCCCTAAGACCGAGACCCCCCGCAGCCTCCCCCTAGCCACAAACCCTACAACCGACCCTACCCCAATCCTACGTCTAACTGCCCTGAGCCCTAAGGCCGACTACCGGGCCCACCCACCCAACACCCAGAGCCCTACACCCAACCCTACCCCAGCCCTAAGCCCTAGTACCGAGACCCACCATAGCCCCCCCCAGGCCCTAAACCCTATCACCGACCCCCTACCCAGCCCTGAGCCCTAAGACCAACACCCCCCGCAGCCCCCCCAGGCCCCAAAACCCTAACACCGAACCCCTTCCCAGCCCTGAGCCCTAAGACCGAGACCCCCGCAGCCCCCCCAGGCCCCAAACTCTAACACCAACCCCTCCCCAGCCCTGAGCCCTAAGACCGAGACCCCCCACAGCCCCCCCCGCAAGCCCAAAACCCTACTAACGACCCCTCCCCAGCCCTGAACCCTAAGACCGAGACCCCCCCGCAGCCCCCAGGACCACAACCCTAACACCGACCCCTACCCAGCCCTGAGCCCTAAGACCGAGACCCCCCGCAGCCTCCCCCTAGCCACAAACCCTACAACCGACCCTACCCCAACCCTACGTCTAACTGCCCTGAGCCCTAAGGCCGACTACCGGGCCCACCCACCCAACACCCAGAGCCCTACACCCAACCCTACCCCAGCCCTAAGCCCTAGTACCGAGACCCGCCATAGCCCCCCCCCTGGCCCTAAACCCTAACACTGACCCCTACCCAGCCCTGAGCCCTAAGACCGACACCCCCCGCAGCCCCCCCAGGCCCCAAAACCCTAACACCGAACCCCTTTCCAGCCCTGAGCCCTAAGACCGAGACCCGCCATAGCCCCCCCCAGGCCCTAAACCCTATCACCGACCCCCTACCCAGCCCTGAGCCCTAAGACCAACACCCCCCGCAGCCCCCCCAGGCCCCAAAACCCTAACACCGAACCCCTTCCCAGCCCTGAGCCCTAAGACCGAGACCCCCGCAGCCCCCCCAGGCCCCAAACTCTAACACCAACCCCTCCCCAGCCCTGAGCCCTAAGACCGAGACCCCCCACAGCCCCCCCCGCAAGCCCAAAACCCTACTAACGACCCCTCCCCAGCCCTGAACCCTAAGACCGAGACCCCCCCGCAGCCCCCAGGACCACAACCCTAACACCGACCCCTACCCAGCCCTGAGCCCTAAGACCGAGACCCCCCGCAGCCTCCCCCTAGCCACAAACCCTACAACCGACCCTACCCCAACCCTACGTCTAACTGCCCTGAGCCCTAAGGCCGACTACCGGGCCCACCCACCCAACACCCAGAGCCCTACACCCAACCCTACCCCAGCCCTAAGCCCTAGTACCGAGACCCGCCATAGCCCCCCCCCTGGCCCTAAACCCTAACACTGACCCCTACCCAGCCCTGAGCCCTAAGACCGACACCCCCCGCAGCCCCCCCAGGCCCCAAAACCCTAACACCGAACCCCTTTCCAGCCCTGAGCCCTAAGACCGAGACCCGCCATAGCCCCCCCCAGGCCCTAAACCCTATCACCGACCCCCTACCCAGCCCTGAGCCCTAAGACCAACACCCCCCGCAGCCCCCCCAGGCCCCAAAACCCTAACACCGAACCCCTTCCCAGCCCTGAGCCCTAAGACCGAGACCCCCGCAGCCCCCCCAGGCCCCAAACTCTAACACCAACCCCTCCCCAGCCCTGAGCCCTAAGACCGAGACCCCCCACAGCCCCCCCCGCAAGCCCAAAACCCTACTAACGACCCCTCCCCAGCCCTGAACCCTAAGACCGAGACCCCCCCGCAGCCCCCAGGACCACAACCCTAACACCGACCCCTACCCAGCCCTGAGCCCTAAGACCGAGACCCCCCGCAGCCTCCCCCTAGCCACAAACCCTACAACCGACCCTACCCCAACCCTACGTCTAACTGCCCTGAGCCCTAAGGCCGACTACCGGGCCCACCCAGAGCCCTACACCCAACCCTACCCCAGCCCTAAGCCCTAGTACCGAGACCCGCCATAGCCCCCCCCCTGGCCCTAAACCCTAACACTGACCCCTACCCAGCCCTGAGCCCTAAGACCGACACCCCCCGC